>NC_056728.1:162939626-162992126 GCF_019279795.1 Protopterus annectens | reverse complement strand
CTTGCAGTTCCATATTTTTTTTTCTTTTGGCTCCAGTACTCCTTCAACCATTAAGCTGTCCCCTACCACCCTACTATTTTACAGGGAGGGCAAGCCCCATTTACCCCCAAAACTCCTTACTTATATATATACCAACTCACCTGTGACACAAACATATTGAAAAGGAACACAGCAAGGATGGACTTCCTGTGACAAATACCAGCTGGTTAGTTGCAGCTTATCCAGTTATGATCAATGTGTTGCAACCTTGCCAACTTTATACCTGACTACTAGTAAAACAACCATGACACCCCCAAAGTATACACCCTTTCTCTCCATTACTGATCATTGTCTGTGTGTGTGGGGATTTGTCATGTATTTGAGTTTCAGACTTCAGTAATTCACATTCTCTTATTCAGTCAATGCTCAAACTAATGGTAGCAATATTTTTAAATGTTCCTGACTAATTCCTTATTTGTCCCTGATTCTTCTCCGATTTGTCCTTGACTGGTTGACTTAATGGATTTAGTTGGAAGAAAATGAGGAGGGGCTGGAAAACCAGGTGCTGAAGATTATTTTTTAAATAGTTGCACTTGAATACTGTTATGTAGCTATTTGCTACTAAGTATATTACATCTTATCAACAGTTTCTGCTGACTTTTTATCGTAGCTATGGTCTAGACATGAGTAAGAGGTTTGGCAATACAAGATTGTGCTAATTTTATGAAGTTAAAGTACAACTTGTTAAATGTTGCCCCTGAAGTGGTGGTTAGATTTAAAGTCTGAGATTGTTTCTTTGACGACAAGCTTTTTAAAATAGAATATAGGGCACTACTCAGCCATAGGATAGAGTTGTGAATAGGGGTGTTGTCATTAAATCTTTGTGGGGAGAGATATGGGATGGAATTGAGTTTGCCAGAGTAGTAATAGTTTCTAATAGAAAGTTTCTGCAGGAAGATGTAAATGTAGCTTTTTTGGGGGGCTCAGTGGCTGGGTTAAAGGTCATGTGCTTTTGTATCTGTGATCTGTCCAGTTAGCGGTTTTACTGTTTTATAGAAGTATTTAGGAGAAGATGACTGCCTATTTTCTTTTATGTAGATGAGCTTAGCAGAATTAATTGCAGTTTTGTTTTTTTCCTGAGTCCGAGAAATATTAGCTGCAATGTTTCATTGCATTTTTCCATTGTCTCCATGCCCTGTCTTTGTTCCATAAATGTTAGTGTCATTTGTGGATCGCTCTGCTGAGTCTGTCTGCTATCACGTTGGATTTCCCAAAGATGTGGATTGCTATCAAATAGCATTGGGAGGTCACCCACTGCCATTCTCTCAGGGCCTCACGACAAAGGGGGTAAGACCTGGTTCCTCCTTGTTTGTTTATGTACCAATATACAGAGTGTACATGACTTTTATTTGCATGGAATTCTGGAAAGTACAGAGGGCTGTCAGCACAAAATAGTAGAAAGAGGACAGTATTTTAAAGGTGGCATTCACATTCCTATATATTTTGGTTGAACAGCCATGGCCATGGTCATGGTACGCTTTTCGCACAGTGCGAAAATAGGGTGTTCCACATTTTGACCATTTGTCACACATTGCAATGGTCTGTGTTCCACATTGGCCTCTTAGCAGGTTGAGACCTATGGACACCACAGTTCAAAAGCTTTTCTTCCACAGGAAAAATAAATCTATATCCTGATCTATTTGTAAGGTTTTTGAATCAGACTAGATCTGTTTGTTAGGTTTTTGGATCAGACTTTGAACACTGTGAGAGAATACCTCAGAAATGTTTGCCGCATGACTTCTGTGATTTTCATGATATCCCTGGAAAGACTCCACATGAGAAAGATACAGTGGCATCTGAAGTCTCTTTGGCCCCAGCACCAACACCCTTTGTCTTTTCAGAACCCAGTGCTGGGGATTGCCAACTGAGACATAATTTGGTGGAGACAATAGATATTCTTAAATACAGGTATTCTCTTCTCCCTCCGTTTTCCAAAGCAGTCAGTAACCACAGATGCTACAGACTTTGCTTGGGGAATAGTTACAGAAGGGATAAAAGTGCAGGGTGTGTGGGACACCAAGGACAGATGCAAGCACATATATCTCAAATAGATGCTTTCCCTGATAAAGGCACTTCTCTTAATTATCTTTGATCCCTAGGACTTCTTCAAGTTTTTACAGACAATACCACTGTCATGTGGTACATTAACAGTCAAGGGGGAATCAGGTCCTACTCCCTCTGCAAACAAGCCATGTTAGCTTGGGATATAGCTTCACTGCAAAGTCTCACTGTACAGGCATCCTACATTCTGTCAGAGGAAAACTGTATGGCAGACAAGCTAAGCAGCATAAGGGCAGACCCTCATGAATGGAAACTAGATCAGGAGTCTTCCAAGATTTGATCCATCTGTGGGGAGTTCCTCAGACCTGTTTGCCTCATCAGCTGGCAAGATTCTGCACCAGGACTCCATGCAAGAAGGCCTGGAAGGCAAATACCTTTTATTTTCTTTTCCTTAAACTGAAATGTTTCTGTATGCTTTTCTATGCTTTCCACTAAAATCCTGGGTACTTATGAAGATTAAGAAGGAATTCCTCAAGATCATTGTGGTGACTCCCTTCTGGCCCAAGTGACCTTTGTTCTTCTTTTGGAAATGGCCAAGAGCAATTACCACAAGCTTCCTCACAGACTGAATCTACTTACACAAATCAGGGTATTTGATAACACCCAAACACTAATCAACTTCTTTTAACTGCCTGGATGTTAGGGTCTTAATTCCCTTTAGGCACATGTTTACTGAGGATGTGCAGCAGGTAGTGATGGAGACAAGAAAGTTTGCTACCAGAAAATTATATATTAGAAAAAGGAAAAGATTTCTTAGCTGGTGCCAGCAACATAACCAGCACTCAGTCAGGGCTAGTTGTTCTCTGGTTTTACAGTATGTGTGTACTACTATCCTATGACCTTTATTACTCCTCTATCAAGGTTCATTTATTTGCTATTTCAGCATGTCTGCCCATGTATCCTCCTCTTTCAGTGCATTCTCATGTCAGCATGTTTTTGAAAGGGCGTTTGCATAAGAGGCCTCTGAGAAAAGCAGTGCTCTTCCTTGTAATCTTAAGTTTGTGGTAGAGAAGGTAATACTTGCTACATTTGAAACAAGTAATCCTGTTGACTTGAGGATCTTAACATGGAAAATAGTTTTGCTGATTATTTTGACTTCTACAAGAAGGGTATCTGAGTTGCAAGCTCTATGGTGAGTCAGTCCTATGTCATATATCTATATTTTACACCGAGAGAGGGTTTCTTTGAAAACTAATCCTTATTTTATGCCTAAAGTGGTACCTGAGTTTACTTTAAAACAAACTGTTCATCTCCCTGTTTTCTTTCCTGAACCTAAAAATAAGGGAGAAAGGATACTCCATACCTTGGATGTCCAGAGAAAACTTAGGTACTATACAAAACCGCAGCAAACACCAAGGGAACTCCAAGGAAATAAATATGAAACAACACCAAGCTCCATTCCACTAGTTTATGCACTTTAGCGCCTCGGCCAAGCAGCCTTCAAGAAGTGATGTACGTTACATAAAACCCTTTCTATAAAAAGACTTAGAACTTAGGTACTGTTGACAGAACTAAATCTCTCATAGGTTCATAGGTATTTACTAAGCTAACAACCACAAGGGCCTTTTTTAAATCTAGCCATGCATCCCAAATCTCTGACAAGTTCCGATACCTTGATAATTGTAAGCAGGGGCTTGGGAGATAAAACATTTACAAACTAGGGCCTGGGAGATGAACCTTTTACAGATTGCCTGTGTCCATTAGAGACATAGGTGCCAAACCAGTGATGAATTTTCTGTTCCCCATCCAGTTGTCCAAACTGCACTTGAATTGGAGTAGGGAGGAACTCTGCTTCACATGAATGAGAGTCTGTTCCAGAGATGGGGTAATCTCTGGGATACATACCTGTCTCTCCAGCAAGTCCTATTTATATCACAGACGAGGTTCAAGTCCTTAGAATGGGTAGTTCTGGTGCTGTTCATTTTGCGGATATGCAGGAGGTCCATCAGAGTGGGGTCTGTCAATGGCCTGTATGTCAGGCATAAAGAGACAGAATACATGGATAGAGCCTTGAGGTGGTCAGCATAGGACATTCTCCTTAAGCCCAGTATTCTTTTAGTGAGGAACCTCTGTGGACATTCCAGTTGTTTGATATACCTGGTTAGGTACATACCAATGGGGGCATTGTACTCAATGACAAGTCTGATGAATGCTGAATACAGTGCAGCAATGGCTTTCTTGGACTTAGATGCCATACCTTTGTTTATACATTGTGCAACATAGAATGATTTCATCACCACTGTAGACACATGATGGTCAAAGGATAAGATTACTGTGGGTGTCCCTAAGTCCCTGGCTACTGGGTCAACTCTAAGGGGTGTGTTGTCAATATGATAGTTACCTAATCAGTGCAATATTCACCATGACTGTAACTTATAGGCCATCTAGGGCAGTAGCAATCCAGTAAAAGATCTCTTCTTTCAGTGCAATACATGCAAATTCGTAAATTAACCAAAGTGCAATACTCTAAGGTCCATAGTGCAATACTCTAATGTTCACAATGCAATACTCAAATGCCTCTTTTTGTGCAAGGATCAATGCAATGTTTTAACCAAGTACCTGTGCAATACTAAAGTCTCATGCAAGTAAGTGTTCAGTTTGAAAAGTGTTAAAATGTGTTTCTAGTTATGTGCAATATTAGCCTGTCTCCCTGCATGTCCGTGATGTAATAGCTAGGTGTTACATGTGTAAATACCTGTGAAAATAGTCTATATGGTATCTGCACATTGAATCCAGAGACACGAATTTCGTTCAGTTTGTGGACTTGTGTGACTTCTGAATGACAATAAAGTTTACTTTGACTTTTGACACTGACCAGGGGTGGATGTCTTCTCAAAGGATACTATTATACAGTTCTTGGCGTTTAGTTTTAGTCCATGGCTCTGACACCAGTTGTCGGTCTGTGTCAGTGTGAGATTCAATGACAGCTCCTAATTTGCAATCATCTGCAAATTTAGACAGCCAGAGACCACTGACATTGGCCTTGATTTCAGAGAAGTAAATGCTAAAAAGGAGTAGTCCAAGGACTGATCCCTGAGGGGGCTTCACTTGTGAATGGCCTCTTTGTAGAGGTGGACTCCCCAATTCTAACTTCCTGGGTCCTGTCTGTGAACCAGTTGGCTATCCACCGGTTGACATATGAGCTTGTACCTAACCTCTTGCATTTGTCAACAATGCCCGAGGGGGGTATTTTGTCATTTACCTTGGCCAGGTGAAGGTAGGCAGTGTGAAACATTTTGCCCTCATCCATTGCTTTGGTGACCTTCTCAGAGAAGTCCACCAGGTTGAGTAGACATAATCCATCCTTGACGAAACCAAACCGAGTTGGGTCCAGTGTCTGGAGGTTTACTATATCACTATTAATCATTTCCATGATAATTCTTTCCCTAGCTTTACATACAAGACTAGTGAAAGTTATGGGTCTGTAGTTTCCAGGGTCTGCAGATGGCTCACCTTTGTGCCGAGGGATTACTGTTGCTGTTCTGCATTCATGAGGCATGAAGCCTGGTTTGTGGCTACAGTTAAATATCAATTCCAGAGGCCCTGATAGGTCATGTTTCATGCTATTTAGAAGGCAAAATGGGATATTGTCTGGGCCCATTGATGCAGTGTTCTTGGCCTTAGAGAGAGCATTAAGGACTTGTTCCCTAGTGATAGCAGGGGGAGTTATATTTGATGGTATTTCCTGAGGGAAGGTTGAGAGGGAGAGAGGAGTAAAGTTGGAGCTAAATGTATTGGCCATTAGGCTTGCTATATCTTTTGGCTCAGTATAGTTGGCTCCATTTACAGTGAGTTCTGCACACAATTGTGTATTGCCTTTGAGGTTGTGGACATAGCTAAAGAATGCCTTGTGGATGTCCTTTGCCTGGGAGGTCAAATTCATCTCAAATTTGGATTTGGTAGACTTTATTTGTCCTCTGAGATGTCTGTTTAGTTTGATGAGAGTGCTTTTATCCTGCTGGATGCTGCACTTCCTAATTTTTGCCATGATTTTCTTCCTTCTGTTATACAGGCTATTGATTTTGTGGTTCCACCAGGGTGGCTTGTTTTTTGAGTTAGTTCTGTACTTCTTCCTGGTGGGTACAGCTGTCTCTATGCAGATATTAACATACTTGTACAAGGTTTCTGTGAACAGTTCTGCATAGGCAGCAGTATTGTCAGGGTTTATGGGGGCTTGAAATGTTACCATGTTGTCACTTAATAGCAGGAAGTTAGCCTTAGAGTAGTTCCTGAATATTCCAGGTTTAAATGGGTGTCCACGTTTTATTTGTACTTCAGAGGAGACCATTGTGTGGTCTGATCTTACCAGGGAAGACATTACAGTAGGGGGTGTGCAGCACTCTCCCATATTAATGAGGACCAGATCCAGTATGGCTGCATCCCTGGTTGGTGTATTGACTATGTGGTTCAGGGAATTTGTGTTTGCAAAATCCAGGAAACTCTGTGTCTGTATGTTTGATGTCGTATAGGATTCCCAGTTAATAGTGGAGTAATTAAAGTTGCCCATGAATTTAGGATTGGTTGGAAGGTGAGTGTTTCTAATAAGTTTAAATACATGGTATGGGTTTCCTGGGTCATAGGGGGGACCTATAGCTGGCAAGGAAGTGATATTGGATTTTGCCTATGGTGGTTTGAACATGGAGCAGCTCAAGTGCATTGCCCTGTTTGACCAGCCTTGAGGTATATTTATTTTTGATGTAAATAGAGACACCTCCACCTTTAGTTCCTGTCTGTATAGTAGCTGGTCTAAATGTGTGGAAGGAGCTATAACCTTGCACTTTTGGTGTACTCTCCACAGGTTTAAACCATGTCTCAGTGACTGCACAGACATCAGCATTTTCTGGGGTAAAGAGAGCTTCTAGAAGTTTTTTGTTTGAACTCCTAGCACTGAACAATAATACCTCTAGGTTTTCTTGGTTTTATTTTGCTATGTCGGACGTACTTTCAATTTGGCATGGCCTAAAAAAAATCATCATTTGGGAAGATAATGTTTTAGCTAATATTCAAAAGCCTAGAGGGTAGAGGTGCAGACCATCTTCATATCAGTTGTTCATGTCTTATGAAGGTAAGAAGAAGGGACAACCCGTATATAAATAGACTATTTCCAAATAATTGTCTGAGGCTATTACCTTTTGCTGTGCTCACCACAACAAAAGTACTCCAAGCAGTGTCAAGGAACACACTACCAGGGCCTTGGCTTCATCTGTAGCTTTTTGTAAATTGTTCGATTCTAAAAGTATTCTAGAAACTGCAACTTGGTGTTCTGTAGGTTTACCTTTAAATAGGCAAATTGCACATGTGCATGTATGCTAAATGACGACTTGAAAAAGCGAAAGTTACAATGTAAAAGACAGAAAATGTCGAAAAACATTTAGTGGAATTTTTTTTCCGCTTTTTTTCGACATAGCACCACCGCAAGCATCTGCGTGTGTATATCATCACGCCATGAAAATCAAAGCAAACAAAATAGTGATTCTGTCCATGAATGTACCACATTCAAGTCCCATGTTTAGAATAAAGAAAATATAACTGTCAGAATTGCCTGATTTCCCAGTGTACGCCTATAGAGTGAAGTAATCCAGATAGTTTATTGTAAAGAATACTACAATTATGAGAATGAGCAGTATTTTGTGACCAATTTAACAAATCCCCTAGGAGTGACTTCAGTACGTTTTGTTAGGAGATTTGCAAAGGATGCTTCTTTATCCAATAATCTCCTATGCTTTGGAGAGGAAGGCAAACATAACAGTATCCTACGTCTCAAATCATCAACATGGTTTTGCTCAAGTTGCACAGCTTGCAGTATGTCTAGCATATAGAGTGCTTTTTACCCAACAAACT
This sequence comes from Protopterus annectens, assembly GCF_019279795.1. Taxonomy (NCBI): domain Eukaryota; kingdom Metazoa; phylum Chordata; order Ceratodontiformes; family Protopteridae; genus Protopterus; species Protopterus annectens. The sequence continues at coordinate 162,984,185 of NC_056728.1, read as the reverse complement.
ACGAAGCCGCCTGTGCCAACCCTCAACTACATTCTGGCTACGAGGGTAGCCCATACCACAGGTGTCATATTAATTCCAAAAGGTGCAATCAAACAAAGGAGGCACACGTTCACTTGTGCTTCCCCTTATACCATAGCGCTGTGGTCTACCATATATATAGGTTTCCTTAAAGAAATTACACAATGGTCTACCCTCTTCTGGCATATCAGCTTCAATTTCATGAAAGGTATTACATATGTCCCCAGGGTCAATGAATGCTAATGCAGGTATCTCCTTGCATAGCATTGCAAAGGAGATACAGGTACCAAAGTGTCCTCCCAAATGTAGACGTTGAATGTTTCTCCACACAATTTGGCAAAAATGGAACCAACAGCCTTATGTGTTAGGCAAATGTTTCTGAATGGAATTCATTGCAGCCCTTTCAAAATCAGTTAACACCATATTGGGAAGCAATCTAAAATCATGTTCACAGCACAATTGCAACACAATTCTCCAAAACATATCATCATATCATAACATATTTCACTTTTGCTGGGCAATATCCCATACACTACAGGTACCACCTTTTTGTTGATTCCACCTGTCAATGCGCAGTGTAATGTATATACTTGTTTACATTCAGTAGTGCTAATAGGGAAAGTCCCATCTGCCATGAGGTATTCTGACTCACAAAGCATATTCACATTATCCCTGGTGGTTATAACAACAACATTTGTATCAATTTCAGTTTCCTCACTATGTTTTATAATAAAGGAACCAGTCTTCAAAGGTAGCATGTCAGCACTCAGTCCCCTAAGATACTTGAAGCCATTACATATTTCCAATTTCTTCCTATACCTCTGCCTCCCAATGGTTTGTTTAAGGGCAGTTGTATTGGGTAACTCATTGACAACATCACTTGATGTAGAAGCTAGGACATCAGCAACTATTTTACAGGGATCCTCCACAGATAGCTCAGCACGTCGTTTCAACTGTTCTTTAACTCTCAGCACCTCCTCTTGCACTACATCGGGGGCATGGTAATGTGCTGTGCTTTTTAGCAGCCTATAGCCATTTATATCTCTTTCAGTTACGCATCTACCCTTACACCTTTCTTTATTTTTTCTTGTGCAACACCAATATTGTTTGACCTCAACAGCCTTTTCCTGGTAGTACTGATACCTGTCCACTAGCAACATTTCCTGACCCTTCTGAGTCCTACTTGTGCTGTATACTGCATTAACTGTGCCTGGTGCATATTCTTGCGAAGTTCCTTCGCCAGCCTGCAATACATGGTATAAATAGTCATTACTGTAAACGTTTCCATTGTAGACACAACCTTTCAAACACTGTTTACAACCTAATATCTGATAGAAATGTGACAATATTTTAAACACTCTTACTTTGAGATGGTATGGCTACTTAAAATGACATACACTTGCAAGTATATTTAGTGCAAAACTATACCGGTCATGATTACAAACACAGCTTGCAAACATTTGAAATTGTATTTCTCATATATGCCATTTCTATTTACTTGCTTTCTCTCATACATTGCATACACAATTACCTCCATAGTCCCTTCCGCGTCCGAGTTTGAGGTTTTACAACACTAGTGAATGCCTCCAACAACATACATATAAAAGTTTTGTAGGGAAATGTTTAAATGAATGTCGGACATAAGTTATGACGTATGCGACGGTATTTAAGGTCGTACTGCATCTATGCGACTGTTTAAACATTGAATTGCATTCAACAGTCGACCTTTAATTATTCGCACAGTTTCAGTTCGCAAATATGCTAACTTGAAAATGGTAGTTCGACCATTTCTTACTCGCCCAGTTGTGTTTCGCAGTTTTAAAGGTAAACCGTTCTGTATACAGTTTTACAAAACAATGTAAGCTTGATTCCTTCTCTAGATCTAGATAAGGCTTTGCAAGGACCATTCTCTAGCGGCTCCTGTACCCTTCTTTTTCCACCTCCCAAATATAGTTAGCTGTTGTGGTAATAGGTTCATAGTTGTGCACTAGGCTAATGGCCCTGGAACCTTCACAAGCCTAGCACATAAAAGTGCCCTGTCATCGTGCTGCCTGACATTAGCTCCCGGTGCCTCTATCCAGTAGAGCCACTGGAGTGATCCCCGAGGTGAACTTTCTGTTACCCATACACTCATCGAGGTTTCTCTTGAAGAGGGCCAGCAAGGTGCTCTGCTTGACATGAATAGGAAGCTTGTTCCAGAGTATGGGCAGTCTCTGGGTGATGAACCTGTCTCTCCAGCATGTTCTGTTGATTGTGGGAATGAGATTGAGATCTTTGAAGAGTGTGGTGCAGAGGGATTGGGCTTTCTTTAGGTGTAGCATTTCTAGCAGGGCTGAGTCGAACATGGCTTTGTAAGTCAAGCAGAGATAGCCTCTAAATAGGCGATATGAAACAGAGAATAGTTGGAGAAGTGTTTAAGGCCTAAGATCCTCTTTGTGAGGTATTTTTGCAGCCTCTCCAGTTGTTGTAGGTGTCTAGTGAGGTACATGCCAAATGGGGCATTGTACTCGATGACTGGCCTAATGATGGAAGAGTAGAGGGAGACAATGACCTCTTTCCTCCTGGATGCAAGACCCTTAGTAATGAGATGTGCCACACAGAAGAATTTTCTGACCACAGTGGCAATGTGGTGGTCAAAAGAGAGGTTGCTGTCAACCTATGTTCCCAGATCTGTTATGATGCCTTCTGTGTTCAGTGGACTACCATCGAGGTGGTAATTCATGGGAACTAGGTTTTTCCCAAAAGGGATGATGACACATTTTTTGGCATTGAGCTTAAGGCCATGGTTCTGACACCAGTCATTGGTCTCAATGAGGCCTTTCTGTAGGATGTCAACATCACTTGGGGAGTTAATTATGGCTCCCAACTTGCAAGGTGTAATCATTAGCTTTAGATGATTGCCACTGCTGATGTGACTGTCTGACCTCATGTGCACTAACAGGAAAATGGGATTGCAGATGGGTGGATGGAATACTTTGTAGTGTTTATTTACCAGTGGTAAGCTATGAAAGAGAAGCTAACTGAATCTTGTGCGGTCTAAGACAAAGCCTTCCCAGTTTGAACTTCTAGTGCTCAATAGTATGAGCAGATGACATGCGGCTGGGAGAAGCTTCCAAAGTTAAAAAATGTACAGTTGAATAGGGCTGATGAGGAGCAGCTGAGTTTGGTAGCATAATAGTGTCATGCTGGGTGGCTGAACTAACCTAGAATTAATATAGAACATTATAATGTTCTTCAAAATAGCTTTTTTGTCTTGTGGGTGGCAAACATAAAAAAATACAAACTTTGTTGCTGTTCTCATGAAGCACCTAGATGTGTCATTGATACATAACTGAATGTGAGCTGGGTTCAAATCCAGTTTATAACAAATAGTTATCTCCCAGTGTTAAAACGTGACAAATGAAGCCTGACATTACCATTGAACAGTGTCCAGATCCAGACATTATCTTCTTAAGGAGTTTGTTGCACTAGCATACAAGTTTAATTTTGTACTAAATGTCAGATGTCTGGACCTAGAATGTATAAATATTAGTAATATATTTCTTTTTGTTTCTCTGGACCTTATTTAAAATGTTTCTGGATTAAATGGCAGAGAGCCAAGTGATGCAATAAAAAGAGTAAAAGAATAAAAAACAAAGCAAGCGCAAAATTAAGAATTCCAAAATTGTCATACAACAGTAGCAGTGACCGGTTGGTGATAACCACCAAAGATCAAAATTATTTCATGCTCTGCTTACCTTAAATAATAAATGCCACTTCTGAGCTGCTTTCTCAAATAACCTAGATTGTATCTCCTTGCTGTGAGAGAATGGAAAACAAATACTTCCTAACTGGTCCTATCCAATAACGTTTAAAACTCCAAGATAAAATAACTTTAAAACAAATTTAAATAATATCTATAAAGTACAACAAACTGCAATTCAAAGAGAAAAAGTCTAGAAACAAAAGTAGTGTAAAAAACTTAAATGAAGAATTCCAAAATAGTGAAATAGCAACAGTCACAGGTCAGTAACAGCTCCCAAAGATTTCCTTTAATGATATTCCTGAGTCTGCCTACCAGGTAGGTGCTAAGTAATCATTCAGTGACTGGGATTGAGCCTGCGGTACTTCAGTACCTCTTCTTTGAAGCAGATGTTCAGAAATGAAGGTTAAGTGTAGGACTTCAGGCAGCTCTTTTGGTGAACCCTCAAGGAGAGCAATGCATTTCTGATCATGTACAGTGAGAAGACTTCTGACTACATGAAACTGTCCACAGAAACCCTACACAAGGATGTTAATAACTGCAAAGAGGCAGCTCTACCCATCAGGAAGAAGTACAGAATTAACTCAAAAAACAAGCCACCCTGGTAGAATCAAATCAGTAGGCTGTATACCAGAATGAAGAAATTCATGGCAGAAATTAGGAGGCATAGCACCCATCAGGATAAAAGCACTTTCATCAAACCAAGCAAACAATTCAGAGGACAGTTTATTAAAGCCAAAAGTGAGGTAAATTTAGCCTTCCAGGCCAAGGACAACCACAAGTCATTTTTTTAGCTATGTCTGCAACCTCAAATTCAGTACACAATTCTCTGTAGAGCTCATTGTTAATGGTGCCATGTATACTGAGCCAGAAGGTATAGCAAACCTACTGGCAAACAAATTCAGCTCTAACTTTATCCCTCTCTCCCCCTCAACCTTGCCTCAGGAAATACTATCAAATATTCCCCCTCCCCCACTATCACAAGGGAACAGGTCCTTGATACTCTTGTCTAAGGCCAAGAACACTGAATCAATGGGCCCAGACAGTATCCCAGGATGCCTGCTAAATAGCATGAAACATGACCTATCATGCCCTCTGGAACTGCAGTGTAGCTGTAGCTTCCAAACAGGCTTTATGTCTCACTAACAGAGAACAGCAACAGTCAGACTGGACCCTAATATTTTCCAGGCTGCTTAGGAATGTAGAGTGTGAGTGTTTGAATATGGTTGGGGACCGATAACAGGCTACAACCTGAATTGCTGTCTTACCCAATGTTAGCTGCACCTAAAATATCTCTAATGCGTTATGTTGGGCTACCAGTCTGGAGGTGTGCGCATCCTTTATGAATATGGAAACGACACCACCGCTGGAGCTTCGGTCCAAGTTCTGGGGCTGAAGGGTGCGGAATGAGTTATAGTCTGGTAGTGCAGAGGTTTTTTCTGCTGCCTTGAACCAGGTCTCTGTTACAGCACAAATGTCTATGTTCTCCATTTTCAGGAGTGCTTCCAGTGAGTGGATTTTGACAATTAGACTTCTGGCATTGAGTAGCATGACCCTCAGATTGCATTTGTTTGTAGCTGTTATGGTGATAATTTGGTCTTTGGAACACCACCTAAAAAGGCACTATAGGTGTGTCAAGAGCCTTGGCCAGTATCCAGAAGCCCAGGGGTGACAGATGCAGGCCATCTCTGGCAAAGCAATGAGGTCTATCAATCATGTCATCCCAGGCAGGCAGATACTGGATCCCCTTAGAATGACACCAGAAACTTAGCCAGTTGTTGAAATCAATCATTTTCTGCTTGTATTGTGGTATCCTTTTGGGTGATGGTAGGATGTTGCTCAGGGCTAGGGTAATACCCACCTGGGCTACATAATCTGAGAGCTCCTCCGTGTCTCTTTTCATGTAGTCCAGGGTGGTACATCTCAGGTCATTCACACCCACATGTACAATGACAGAGTTATATTTGTACCTGTTGTTGAGGGTCCTGACTGTGTGCATTATGTAGTGGATCCTGGCACCTGACAGGCAGCTGACTGTTACTTTCTCCTTATTCAACCTAGTGAGTGGGACTCACTATCGAGTCACCTATGACTATTGTGCTGGGCATGCTGTTTTGCCTTAGGGGCTTTGGTTGAGTGGCACACTGTTTAGGAGAGTTATATGTCTTGTGATTAGTGTTGTGTTGTGGTGGTCGGGTGTGTTTCAGCCTTGGAGATCTCTGCTGTTTGGATATATTTTTATTGAGAGCCTCCGTGAACGTGGGTTTGTGGTTTGTATTTTTATGTAAAGGTAGTGCTGGTGTGTGTTCTGGTGGGCTATGTGTTCCATGTGGTGTGGTGCAAATGTTGCCTTCTCCTCTTGACCAGCTGTTCCCACCTTGGCTGGAGAGTGCGTGGCTTCCAATTTGGATATATAAGTGCATCTTTGCAGGTCTGTGTGTTGGGAGGTAAGAGGAGAGGGTTGTCTGTGTATATGAGGCAGTTGCTACATTGCCCCAAGATACCCAAGTTCACCAGGTTAATAGGAGAAAGCACAGGGAACTGACCTTTAGACATGCCTGGAAGGATGGGTATTAATAAGTACTGGAGCTGTTTCCTTGTAGAACATTTAGTGCTGGTAGCACTTTTGTACGCTACAATAATTGCTACAAGAAGTCTGGTATGGTAACGTGCTAGACTAATAAGCTAGTAAAAGTGCGGGAGAGGAGAGAACTAGCAGATCTAAGAAAAAACTGAAGAGCAGACTTCGGCACCTCTCAGAAGCTTACAAACAGTCCTGGATACAGCAAATTTGTATCTGGACTAGACTATTTACAAGAAAGGCAGGAAACAAAAGCAAACGTGGGCTTTTAAACCAGAAAGTTAAAAGAGATGGAAAAACTGCCCAAACAGCCAATAAACTACAAATTCTGGGCCAGAAACCACTCCTCCTGTGGCAGATAGGCTACCTAATGCTTACCACTCCCACTGATAAGCTAGAAGGCTTCCCTCCAACACAGAAAGGCTTAGAGGGCTCAGAACATTATAAACAGTCCTGGATATAGCAAAGCTGTATTTGGACTAGACTAGCTACAGCGAAGGCAGGAAACAAGAGCAAATGTGGTCTTTTAGACCAGAAAGTTGAAAGAGATGGAAAAACCACCCAAATGGCCAATAAACTACAATTTCTGGGCAAGAAACCACTCTTGTGGTAGATAGGCTACCTAGTGCTTACCACTCCTACTGATAAGCTAGAAGGTTTCCCTCCAACACAGAAAGGCTTGGGGGGCTCAGAAGCTTAAAAACAGTCCTGGATACAGCAAATCTGTATCTGGACTAGACTAGTTACAGGAAAGGCAGGAAACAAGCTTAGATTTTTTTGTTACAGAAAAGCAGCTAAAACAGCACTAAAAATGCAATTTATTCAAAATGTATTCTGAACTGAATTCAGTTATTGCTTTATTCATCTCAGAACAGTTAGAAAGTGCCAAAAATATACTTATCAGCTAAGAAGCACACCAAGTCAGAACACAAGGAGATTCTAGCAAATTTTTTTTTTGTTTGCTTTTTTTTTTTTTGTTTTAGTAAAGTGGAAAGGGAGAAGGGAGAAACAGAAAATAATTAAAGGTTAAGGACCTAAGTGTGTTGGCCTTCTCAAATGTTCTCTCTGTATTAAGTAGAATGAGCTAATGACACTAGACTGGGATAGAGCTGGGATACAGCTGAACAGATTGGACTGGTAGGAGTGTCTGAAATCAAAATATGATCTCACTGTACTTCGTTGAATAAGCAAATGAGATGGACCCAGAGGAGAGTTCAAACACAAATTTACAGGAGGGGCAGTCAATTCCAAAGCCACCAAGATTAACACCACAACAAGAACAGGGAGGGAGGGCAGGAAACTAACTGCAGAGAGACAGAGAGGCCACAATATTCAGTGAAACAAATAAACAATAAAATAAAATGCAGTACTATCTTTAACACAATATTCAATGAAACAAATAGACAAACAGAAAAATATGTTATAAATAAAATGTTTTAAGTGTTGCATTCACCTCCTGTTTGAATAATTAAAATGTGCATGTTTCTATGAACTGAATATGAAGGCAAAGGCATATGCTGTGTCTTTAATATGTTTGTAAAATTAAACAATAGTTAACTTTTCTTTCTTGTGTTTACTGCTCCTTGCAATACAGAAAACCACCTTTGACTCTGTGAAAGTCATATAAATCAAATGACCATAGTAATGTATTTCTGCATGTTGTTATCAGACATTCAAGGAATTTTCAACATGTTCTGTGAAACAGCAACTCTGTTAGTTATGTAAAAGTCCAATTGCTAGTCTCTTGGACAGTCCATAATAAATTAATGAACTCTGATGACATTTGGTGGTACAAAACACCCACAATAGTGTTATTCTTCCCCCAAGGATTTCTCTGCATCTCAGTCTGGGGTTACACTTTGGTATATTGCATCACCCAATAGGCAGTAACAGGAATGTTGCCAAGCTGGGTGAAATATTTATATTCTTTTTTTTTTAACATCTGAAGTAATGATAACTTATCAGACTGATATGCTGAAAACTGCATAGCCATAAATAGATCAACTAGAACCTTTTGATGCAAAGCATATACAGTGCTAACTTAAACACCTGAAGTCCTCACAAACCCTGCAATACTACATGCTCAAAAAATGACAATATTTCACTTTCCCTGTGACAGTTCAAAAAAAAATCAGGGAACTCTACTAAGGTATTGGGGTATGAAATACTGTCATGATATCTATTGTACTCCTAAAGAACTCTCTGCATGTCAGTACTGATTTATTCAGCAGCACACTGCCTTTGTCAGTTCATGCCTTTTAGAGCCCATCCTTTATGCATTACCAGAATTTTTGCCTTGTTTGTTCAGTTCTTCCATCACTTTTGTTTTAACTGAAGTCAAACAGGCCTCAGTGGAAATAATGTACAATGCAGGTATCACTGGAAGTCCTCTGAAAAAGCCCATTTGCTACCTGTGTATAAGAGACCATATTTTAGTTGCCCTGAGCTAATTTTCAAGAATATTGTTTTATCCTAGAGGATGTCATATTATTTCAGTCCTAAGATGTACAGTAGCATGCTCTCTTTTTCTGTGCTCAGAGTTTACTCCTTACACTATATGAATTAACAGAGATGTTGCCTTTCTTGTTGTAGCTGTGTATAGAGTGAGGCCTACTTGCCATGAATAGACATCTTTGTCCAGTAACAGAAATGCTGACTTAGCTGCTGTGACATTTATGACTGTTTACTGTCAATGGCAGCAGCTGTCCTACCCTACACCCCTTTTAAGAAGCATTAAAACATGTCAGAAAATCTTACTCATAAAATACCTACCTGATGGAGTCCTACTAGATGAAAACACACATGATGAAATTTGATAAACCAGACAACATTTAGGAGCCATCAGATTGTCCCCCATTTTTATTTTCATTTTAGTTTTAATCTTTTAGATAGAAAATATTTTGGAAAAGGGTCAGGTTACAAGGATCCCACAATATACTAATTAAGAATTTGACAGGATCTACCAGCTTAATGAGCTTTTCCTTTCTTAGTTTTACTTGTTGGTCCCAGGGGAGCATGATCACCTCCACTGGGTTTGGAAATTTTACACACCCACAATAGGTGCTGTTTTGGATTTGATGTGTAGAGTTTTTACACATTGAATATATGACTGTCATTTCACAACTCCCACTAATGTGCCCTCCTTTTTTTCTTTATTCCATACTAACAATTTAAATAGTAGAACATAACTTGTTCCCAGAAAAAGGAGTGCTAGTTTTAGTTCTTATTCTTATATTAGAACAACAAAATACATGCATATGTGAATAGGTTAAAATATGCATGTTTGTTATAAACTGAATCTGAAGGCATTTGTGCTATGGAGGCCGTGCATCTATAACAACAAGTTACCTGCTTATAAGCCTAAGCACATGTGGTATCGTATTATGATTTCAAAAAGCCCAACCTGTCTTCAGCTGCTTTTACACACAGACTGACCCAAAGGAAGGTGTGTCTTCTGAGTAAGTACATCATCTGTGACTCTAAAGATATTATATAAATGACCATAGTACTACAGTTCTGCTAGTTGTCATCAGAGACATGCACTGAAACATTGATTTTACTAGCTGCTTTAAAGCCCACATCTCATTGGTACCCTTGCACAGGTCCTAATTTTTTGAATTCTAATGGGGTACTTTGTCATTCCTGCATGAATATTATTTTATTCTGCTGGAAAGAATTTCATTACACTTCAGTCCTGAGCTATACAATAGCATTCTACCTCACCTCAGTCTTGCCATACATGGTGAAACATGTACAGATTTTTACGTTTTGAGTAACTACAACATATTAGCCATACATTCTGGGCATTAGTGTCACATCACATTAGAGCAGAGGTAAAATAGCATCACAGTGGAAATTGTGTATAACACTAGGCTGTGCTGCTTAAAGTTGTCCTAAGTATTTCCTTTGCTGTCTATGTATGAGGTCATGTTTTCAACCATTATAACAGCTCTTAGCAAAAAAAATGAAAAATAAATCACAGGAATTCTGGTAAGGTACTTGGTCTCAAGACACACTCAAAAATACCATTCTGCCTCCAGGGATTTTACTTGTCTCAGATATGAATGTTACAGCAACCTTCTATGCAGAAGCAGATATATTGCTTTACATGGTGAAACATGTGTGATTTTTCACTTATGATGTAATGACAACTTTATACACGCATACATTATGGACATATCAGCCTGTAATGTATTTCATCTTGTTCAGAGAGACTGCAGTACCTCCTACTGATTGTTCATGTAAGTGCCATATGCTTTTACACCAAACTGCCTTCCTGCTCTCTAAAAATAGTTATCTTCTGTGTATCCCTCAAATGTTAGATTGCGATGAAGGTGAGCAAAATAAATGACCACAATAAAACGTTTCAGCTTGTCTTCATACATACATAAACTGTCTTCACCCCTAAAAACCTTATCAACCAATACTTACAACTGTTATTTGACTGAAACCATGCTTCTTATTTGTTAATCTACAGAATGCCCCCAAACAGATAACTGCTTCTGACAATCACATCCAATCTGCAATCAATAAATTAAAGGAAATAATGGCCAAAAAATGCATTTCTGCATTCTGTTACAGCCATTCCCAGTCCTATGTGCTTAAAAAAAGAAAAACAATAGGAAAAATAAAGCATGATTAGATTTCTGTCTACAGGTATAACTGGGTTACTGCCAGTACTTTGTAAAATAAATATACATAGAAGAGAAAACTCCCTGAAGGTCAAAGCATTTAATACTCTTGACTGTTGATCACTGAAATGCCCACTTTCTTCATCACAGCTGCAATGAAGATGACACTTTCAATAAACAGTGCTAAATACTAGGCTTGACACAATATTACTTTATTAGTGTATGGTAAAGGAGAATAAGGGAAACATATATTGTTGGAAAACCACAGTGTGATCTGCGGTTTAACGTAGTTTTTAGGTGGTGGACTGTATGAATGAAGTTGTAGATGTGTGCAGTAGGCACTGAACTTGACAATTGCTTTCATAATTAAACTTCATTCACAAAATTATATATTAGCTGGCACCAATTGTTTGCTGAGCAATGTCATTAAATGATGTCAGAATTATATAAAAATGATGAAAATAAAAACATAAGGATGACAAAATGATCTGCAACAAAGTGGATGTGAGTGTTTCTCAAATGTGTTGATCACAGAAAATTGCTGTGAATCACACAGGAGGATACAAACAGAAATATATTTCCAAGAAACACAGGCAGGTAAAAGAGATTCCTGCATGAATCCCAATATGTTTATAAGCATCTGGAGGGCTTAGAAAACTGTCTGTCTTATGTCATTTGGAGTAATAGTTCCCATATTTGCAAGGAATATAGAAAAAAATGACTGGATGATGCAAGTTGCAGGTGGGGTTAACTAAAAAAGGCTATATGTCACTCGAGGTAAAATGCACATTAGGTTTATTCTTTTTTCTGCATGTAAAAAAAAGAAAGAATGCACAAATGAGTAACCGTTCATTTGAGTGAATCACATATGGGTGAATTTCATTTTATATAATGTAGGTAAGCAGAAGTGTGTAGGAGAATTAATGTTTGAATGAAAAAGTAGTGGTTGTAAAGATGTGCAAAAATGTGTTATAGCAGTCGTCGTGAATAAGGAAGTTTTTGTGGGTTAGGATTAGAGTAAAGGTCAGTTAAATATTGTGTGCATTCAGAACTCACCCTCATGTTTGTGTAACAGGGCTGTATGATTATCTTGTATGACTGTTCATTCTCATCACTGTTTTGGGTACTTACTTTTTCATAAATAAACACATTTTCATCTCTATAAGTAGTCCATTGTCTCTCTGCACCATAGTACATCCTGATTTTGTGTCATCACTGTCATCACTTAGATGACACAAAGTCATATCATTGCCGCTTTTCATTGAAGACTAAGTGTCAGTGTAAGTGTGGGCTGGGGCAGTGATTCTAAACACTAGTATATACATTTAATCTGGAATATCAGCAATTTGTCCCTTCTAATTCTTTAATAAAAAGCACAAGTGGCAATAATTAAATAATAATAATAATAATAATAGCAGACTTTATAGTGTCATATCCGTACTTCCTCATTGTGCTTGGATGAATATAGTGCCTGCACCTACTTGTCATAAAATCAGAAAAAAACAGCTGCCATTGAAGACATAATGGGCCAGATTCCTGAGCTCCTACACTAAATGTACATGATCTTTATTGAAAAGCATCCCTTCCACTTTTTGTGTTGTGTATTCACTCAGAAAGATTATACTAAGTGTACATGTAGTCTACACTTTGTAGTGACCTTTATGAACCCCCCTCAATTTTTAAGATTGCAAGAAAATCAGTAGGGAAACTAAAATTAGGAGGGAGAAAGTAGAAGTCATGCTTGTGTTGTCTATTCACTCAGAATGGTGTGTACTTAGTATAGGCATTAATGAATCCAGCCTGATGAGTATTAACAACAACAAAAAAATAATCTCACATTTAAAAAATAAAAGCTCTTTTCTACAATGCAAGAGAATACTGCCATGCCTCCTTCTACATAGTAAGACTTCCAACCATGACCTGATGTCACCATGTCCACACGGTAGCCAAACTTCTTGCACATGTGTTTGCAGGGACTGGAATACGTCAGACTTGAGGAGATCAGGCATGCATCCACATTTTTAGAGAAACCAATGGAAGGCAAGAGATCAGCATTATGTGAAAGTGGTTCAGTAAATAAAACAGTGCTAATCTTTAAAACAAGGAAATGTTAATGATTTGCCAGTGTGCACATTATCTTTAAAGGGATAGATTTAGTTGTGCACCTTTTCCCTTTTTTTTTTTTTAATTTCTCTTCTGGGTTTCTAATACCATGATGGGAATAGACCCCATTCTTAAATCAAAGTACAATTAAAGTTCATGAAATTATTATTATTTTAATCTTTGATGTAAGCCAAAAAGGCTCTTTGTAGCACCCGTAATGTGCCCAGTAAAGACTCCTTCCACAGTTCACATGGAGTTACATGGATTGGTAACATATCTAAGTACGACTGTAGATTCTTTTTTATTAGACCCCTTGCTCCTACTACTATTGGAACTGTCTGGGTATCTTTCTTCCACATTCCTCTCTTTTCTGCCTGAAGATCCTGATATTTTATGACTTTGTGTCTCTCTGTACAGAAGACACTGTAGTCACTGGGTGTGGCAATTTCAATGGTCAATGCTACTCTTGTCTTCTTTCCTTGGACTACTACATCCGGTTTTCTAGCATCTAACTTTTGAACTGTTGGTAATGAATGATCCCATGTGGTGTAGACTTCATCATTTTCTATGATGCTTTGTGGCTCATGTTTCCAGTGTTTTTCAGCCACTTCAATACCATAATATTTGCACAATCCCCAGTGCAACAGTCTTGCCACATTATTATTCCTTTCAGTATACAGTCCTTCTGCCATTAGTATGTCGTAACCAGCAACAAGGTGTGCAACTGTTTCAATCCGGTTTTACAAAACCTACATTTGTCTCTTTTTCCCACATGTTCAATGGACTTTATAAACCAATGTGTATGCAGCCCACAATCTTTTCTGCTGTGTCAATGTGCACATACTCTGTAAAGAGAAAGATTCAGTGTTGTGCAGGTTTTCTGTTTAATTTCTCTAATTTTGTGAGGCTTCTAATACCACTACAGGAATGGACTGTATTCTTAAGATTAAAGTTCATGAAATTATTATTGTTTTAATCTTTGATGGTAGCCAAAGGTACTCTTGGCAGCACCCACACTATGCCCAGAACTGACTCCTCCTACAATCCATACAGAGTAACATGTATTGGTAGCATATCTAGATACAACTGTAAACTATTTTTTATGAGACACATTGCTCGTACTACTGCTGGAACTGTCTGGCAACTCTTCTTCCACATCAGCCACATTTCTGCCTGCCAGTACTGGTATTTTATGACTTTGTGTCTCTCTGTATGTGCAACATTGTAATCCCTGGGTGTAGCAATTTTAATCATCTCTGCTACTTTTGTCTTCTTTTCATGGACTACTATATCTGTTTTTCTCACATCTATTTGTTGATCTGTTGGTAATGGGTGATCCCATGTCATACAAATTTCATCATTTCCTGTAATGCTTTGTGGCTCATGTTTCCAATGCTTCTCAGCTACTTCAGTATTATAATGCTTGTGCAATTCCCAGTGCAACAGTCATGCCACATTATTGTGCCTTTCAGTATACAGGCCTTCTGTCATTAGAGTATCGCACCCAGCAAGAAGATGTGCAACTGTTTACAATTCTGTTTTACAAAACCTGCATTTGTCTGTTCCTCCAACATGTTCAATGGAATTTGTAAACCAACGTGTATGTAGTCCATTATCCTAGGCCGCCAATATTAACCTTTCATCTTTTGGTTTAAATTCACCTCTCTTTAACCAATCCTGCATTAGTTGTTCCAGGAGTTTTCTGTACTTGCAACTCCATTATGCATTTTCCACAGTTCTTGCCTTCTCATCTGGTCCTTCACCTTATATTCTTTCTTTTGTTTTGGCACATTCAGTTGTTGCTTGATTTTTATCTACTTCTGGTTTGATTTTGATTCCTGATTGACACTGATATGCTTCCAGTACTCTTCTGCTAAACTAAGCAGGGAAGTTATCTTACACTTGCTCTTCTCATGTTTTAAAACTTTCACTCTGTTTGGATTTTGTGAGGTCAGCAGATATGTATGCAGTCCTATGATTGTAGATCTATACATTTAATTGATTTTGAGAAGGTGCATACCTCCTTCTGAATGAGGAATATATAATCTTGGTATACACTATTTTTTCTAAATTATTTGATAAGCATGAATCATTTTTCTTATTTTCTTGTCCAACTGATCCAGTACCTTTTTGGGGCTAGTCAGTTACCCCAAAATTGTAAGTTAAAACAGGAAGACCAAATTGGTTTATAGCTTGGACTTTGTCCTAGGTGTCAGGACTGTTTTCAGTATTAATTTTAATCTTCTAAAATATTCCCTACTAATTTTTAGTTGAATTTGTTCATGGTTTATTGTTGATCCTTCATCAGTTCACAAATATTTATACACCCCCTCGCTCAAGTTCTTATATCATGTTCCTGTCCCAGACAGATATTTTCTTGGTGCTGCAGCTTTCCTGTTTCAAATGTTGCTTTTGCCTATTTATCAAGACTAAATGATATTCTTATATAATCTGAGAAAGTTTTGACCATTTGCAGTTGTACTTTCAGTTCCTCATCTGATGATCTATGCAATTTTAAATCATGCACAGAAAGAAGACGGAAAGTCTTTACACTTTGCTGTTTCCTGGGATCCAAATTGAAGCCATGAACTAATCTGTTAAGTAGACAGCTTAATGGGTTAAGGGTAAGACAAAAGAGCAGTGACGACAGTTACCCTGGAATATCGTCCTTTGAATTTTAATCCCTGGGATAATTATTTGTCCTTTATCATGGCTTACCTACAAAGTGATTTGCCACTGTTTCATGGTCACTGTAATGTAAATGATCAGTGTAGGGGTATCATATACATCGTTAAGCATTCCTTTATCCATGAAATGGGGGTCAAATATAGAAAGTAATTGGTTGCTTTTAGAAATGTTTTAGCATTTAAAGATTGTCATGATTATGTGAAGTTTGTCTGATGAAGGGGTTTTTAACCTGAAAGCGCTTGCGTTTTATAATAAAAGATTACAGCCAGTTTGGACTCTGCTTTGTTTGTTTTTGGATTTTATCAATGAAAGAGGGATGATATCAAATGCTTCTACCCATGCCATACTTAGATTCTTCCCCCTTTTTACAATTCTCAATTATGACTATTTAACAACAAAGGATCCTTTGTTCCGTATGCCTTTCTTTTGTTACACTTTTATTCTATTAGTTTGCTGTGTTAGTGTGCACATGATCTTAAAATGGATATATTTAGTGCTGTGTATGCCTTCTGCTCTGTCAGTGTGCACATGAGCTATAAAGCGATAGATTCAGAGTTGTGCATGTTTTCTGCCTTTTTTAATTTCTCCAAGTCTTTTGGGTTTCTAATACCATGATGGGAATGGACCCCATTCCTAAGTCAAAGTACGATTAAAGTTCATGAAATTAGTATTGTTTCAGTCTTTGATGTCAGCCAGAAGTTCTCTTCGCAGCACCAACAATGTGCCCAGTAATCACTCCCCCTTCAGTTTGTACAGGGTTACATGTATTAGTAACATAGCTAAATATGACTGTAGATTCTTTTTTATAAAGACAAGTTGCTCCTACTACTATTGTAACTGTCTGGGTATCTTTCTTCCACATTGTTCTCATTTCTGCCTGCAAATCCTGATATGTTATGTCTTTGTGTATCCCTGTACACAAGACACTGTAGTTGCTGGTTGTAGAGATTTCAATGATGATTGCTACTTTTGTCTTTTTTTCATGGACGACTATAACTGGTATGTCAGTGGGCACATGATCTATAAAGGGATAGATTCAGAGTTGTGCATGTTTTCTCCTATGTCAGTACGGCATATGATCTATAAAGGGATAGATTCAGAGTTGTGCATGTTTTTTCCTATGTCAGTATGGCATATGATCTATAAAGGGATAGATTCAGAGTTGTGCATGTTTTCTCCTATGTCAGTGGGCATATGATCTATAAAGGGATAGATTCAGAGTTGTGCATGTTTTCTCCTATGTCAGTATGGCATATGATCTATAAAGGGATAGATTCAGAGTTGTGCATGTTTTCTCCTATGTCAGTATGGCATATGATCTATAAAGGGATAGATTCAGAGTTGTGCATGTTTTCTCTTATGTCAGTGGGCATATGATCTATAAAGGGATAGATTCAGAGTTGTGCATGTTTTCTCCTATGTCAGTATGGCATATGATCTATAAAGGGATAGATTCAGAGTTGTGCATGCTTTCTCCTATGTCAGTATGGCATATGATCTATAAAGGGATAGATTCAGAGTTGTGCATGTTTTCTCCTATGTCAGTATGGCATATGATCTATAAAGGGATAGATTCAGTGTTGTGCATGTTTTCTCCTGTGTCAGTGGGCATACGATCTATAAAGGGATAGATTCAGAGTTGTGCATGTTTTCTCCTATGTCAGTATGGCATATGATCTATAAAGGGATAGATTCAGAGTTGTGCATGTTTTCTCCTATGTCAGTATGGCATATGATCTATAAAGGGATAGATTCAGAGTTGTGCATGTTTTCTCCTATGTCAGTATGGCATATGATCTATAAAGGGATAGATTCAGTGTTGTGCATGTTTTCTCCTATGTCAGTATGGCATATGATCTATAAAGGGATAGATTCAGAGTTGTGCATGTTTTCTCCTATGTCAGTTTGGCATATGATCTATAAAGGAAAAGATTCAGTGTTGTGCATGTTTTCTGCTGTGTCTCATCTGTGTACTTTTGTTGTGTGCTCTAGTACTGTTAGGAATGGGGTTTAGTAATATAATATATAGGGCAGGGTTAGTACACAGGAATAAGATGGTGCAGGGGAGTAAAGATTCCTCAGTGCTCCAAATGATCTTCCTATTAGCAAAAACTCCATTATTTTGGGTTGCTCTAAATACTCTTCAGTAAAGTGGGAGATCTGTACCCCCAATATATGATATGGCCAAAATTACTAGACTTTATGAACAAAAATAAACCTAATATAACACATAGTATTTGTGACCTGATTATTACAAATATGGCTTCCTCTTGCAGTACTCCTCTGGTATCTCCTTCTTCAATGAAACTTGGCCATAAGTTTGTAACCTTCTCCTTTAAACTCCTGAAAGCTCCTACAGTAAACCACACTGAAATTAAGAACTACAAAGATGCCAGCCTAAACCAACTAGGTGTAGTATCGTTATTTTTGTGGACAACTCATCTTCTCATCATGTGGTCTAGGCAACATATCTCTAAAAAATGTAAATATAGTTATGGACTTTGGTTCTTGGGTTGATAGTTCCCTCTCTTTTGACCGTCATGCAGCAGCTGTTATCAGAAAATCCTTTTATTTAGCATAGTTAATTGTAAAGAGATTTCATCAAGATCTAAAGAGTTAATCATTCCCTTATAATCAACATTGATCAGTCTCCTCATCAAATGTCCTGCTCCCTTTGGGATGCATCTCACAAAACATATCAAACTGTTAGAAAGATCCTAGAGGTTCCCACCCAAAAAGTCACAGGCCTAAAGTACCTGAGTTGCCAAGATACAGACTGGGAAGCTCTGTCCCTTTATTCAGTGTCTTATAGACTTCTGAGGAGAGATCTCTGCCTTGTTTAATGTACCACTGAAGACTCAATTGTCCTGGACCTCCTGTTTGCCTATTATGCCTGCAGTGAAAATGTCATTACACAGACCAATGGTCAATCATCCAGTTCTGTAAATTGGCAAAATACATGGCAAAACAGCTACAAAATTCATGTTTTCACTTCCAAACTGAACTGATGCTTCAAGCTCCAACTTCAGGCACAAGCTACAAGTGCCCATCACCAAAACAGGCACATTCCCCAAAGTGCAATACCACATGGACAGGAACTAAATAGTATCCTCCGTGTATCAGTCAAAGACAAACAGAAGACACCTGTCTTAGCAGATTGCACCCATACTTGTGTTGTGCAAATGTTGGGAGGACTGCAGGTTGAACACTTTAGATTTGCCACATACTGCACAGTACCAGTAGGGATGTGACAAGATGCTACAATGAGGCGTAAAGAACACTAAAATATTGGATGATATGAAGCAGTAATTCAAGATTGATGGAGGAGATAAAACTAACTATGCTCTCTAGCTCAAATGAATAAAATACAGTTAAACAAAGATAATGGAATGCTGGTTGAAGTACAAGAATAAGGTCTGTCAGTTGGCAGTAAGGTGAAGCCATCACGGATGCATTTTTTTAATATTTCCTGCTAGTGTAAACATTAGCAAACACCATCCCACTGTGAAAAAAGGGGTGTTTCAATATAAACTTTTCAAAAATGTTTTGTGAATAGTTTGGAATACATACACACACACACACACACACATATGTGTATATGTATATATATGTGTGTGTGTGTCTATATATGTGTGTATATATTTATATTTATATATATATATATATATATATATATATATATATATATATATATATAAATGCACTCTATATACTCATGTCATTCTGTGATGACTGAACAGAATGACTGGGAAACCAGTATTTTTGCCAGATCGCTAAATACCAGAAATAGGGTATTTTTTCCCTTTCTCCAGGATTATGTGATCTTAGAGTTGGCATATATAAGTAGCAAGAGAGCTTGTCTCCCCATTTAAAAACATTTATCTTACTTTTTTCTCAAGTAGTCTGTTTTTGAATACTTTAGTCTAATAAAACAGACTTTAAATGGGTGTTTGGGTATTTTACACACATGCACAGTATGTATATGAATACAATTCATTTGATTGAAAACACAAATAAGTGACATAGAATTGAGCCACAGCACAAATGGTTTGTTTAACTGGAAAGCTGGTGTTTATAAGAATATGCAAGATTCCATTATAAAGGGTAGTGAGTATGTATGTTTGTGGGTTAGGATTAGAAAGCAAAGTTGCCAGGTGTGGATGAGATAGGTTCAAAGATTTAGCAAAGACTGAAAAATCAGAAGAGTGACCAGATAAGGAAAGGGGATATATTTAGTGTTGTGCCTGTTTTGTGTCCTGCATGTTCTGTTTCCTGCTGTCTTGATTACTGGTTCTGTTAAGGAAAGGGTTTTTGGTAACATAATGGGTAGGGTTAGGGTTAGCACACATGAGTAAGTTGGTACAGGGGTGAAGATGTAGATGAAAAGGTCAGTCAAAGAATAGGAGAGTTGGCAAAACTTAATAAAACCATTAACTTAAGACATGGAAAATGAACACTGAATACATTTAACTATTAATCTTAAGAGTATGAAGATAGTAAACAGAATTATGCTGATTATAGATAGAGTAAGTTTACAAGGTGGAAGGTTAATAGTAAAGGGAGAGCTCTGAAAGGGGTTTGGTGGCTGCATTTGGAAATGAATAATAATCAAAACTGTGTGTATAAGGAGGAGTATGAAGCTCATATAAGAAAACTTTCAACAGTGGAACTAAGTAGATTTGGTTGTTTAGATTTAAAAAAGCAAAATGTTCTGGCAATCCAGTATATACCTCTACTTCCACAAAGAAGACAACAATCATTTGCAATAAATATATTAAAGTAAAAGTCAGGCACGTAGGGGTTCCACTGGGGTTTTAGTTGCTGATTCTGAAATTTCTGCAGAAAGCTAGCAGATTGAAGAGCTCAGAAATCCTCATTGCCCCCTTTTCCCCTTGTGACACTGCCAGCCCAGCTATCTGGAATTTTTGGATAGTCGTGTGTCATTTGTCAATATTAATATGGTTTATATACGTGTCTTACAAATGTAAGAGAACTATATGTTATGCGAATGTTAAACTACTGGTGCAGAAGTGTGTGTTGAACTGTATGTTATGTATTGTGCTTCAAGAATGTAACCGCAATGTGCCCTACTGGAAAAGAACAGAAATGTATATAAACTATATACCTGTGCAAATGTATGTTTTAATAGTAGAAGCTGGGACATACAGAGTTAACTTACAAAACTTCAAGAAAATAAGTTGAAAAGTAAAGTGTTTTATGATTGTGTTATCTCAGTTACAGTGCAGCAAGCAGACACAATGTCTAGAGCTAGATGTTTTCCTATTGTCTTGAAATAGAAATAATTACTAGGTTTCAAATGTAAAAGTGTTTTTATTGCACTATGACTTCCTATCAACTGCACACTTCTGAGAGAGATGCATTTTTGACACAGAGATGTTAAATTCTAAGTATCTGTTTAGCCTGGGAACTAAAGTCAGGTGAAAAAGAGTGATGTCATCTGAGCTAACCCAGCAGTAATGTTAATATTAATTTAAGAACTCTCTCAGAAAAAGAGTGGGCATTTTGTATCTTGTCTTGAACCTAGAAACATCCATCATCTGCATTTGCCTTGCTTTGTAAGCAAGTTATTTAGGGTATAGTATATTTTAGATATAGATAGGAATATAGTAAAGTTTAGTTTAGATGTTTTCTGTATTTATCTGAGACTGTGCTGCAATGTTGTTCTAAAATATTTCTTGTGATTATGAACTCTGGAATTACTATGTTGTTTGAGTATTATCTTGTTCTTTTATTATTTATTATTAAATATATTTAAACCTTTTAATTGTGGCTGGTTTGTTTAGAAATATTTAAGCTCTTATAGTACTTGCATATGTATTTGGTGACACTGTATGGGCCACTTCAATAACCTTGCTCTTGGTCAAACTTACCATTTGGTAATAGTAACATTACACAGTGGGATTGGGTAACCTTTGTAAGGGCCTTAGAGTAGCTGATAAGGGGTGGTTGGTGCTAGTGATAACTACCTTATAGTCTGGGCAGAAGGGGGCACAGCTAGTAAACCTGTGCCAGCCTTCCCCAGGAGTGTCTGTGTGTTTGTATATAAATCAAATCTCAAATTGTGTGTGTGTGTGTATGTGTGAGTGAGCTACTTGGGCAGGGACACGAAACACTGGTTGGACAAAGCGGGTGCTGGAGATTTTGGCATGACCACTCAGCTGAGATCTTAACCCTATAGTTGTGCCAATGGGGAGTCTTATTGGGAATCTGGAGAAAGAGACAGAAACCAGCCCTGGACTGACTGTGATCTCTTTGTGCTCTTAAGGGAAATTGTACTTTACTTTGTGTGTACTTGTCATCCTCCCAATGTGTACGTCCCTCACTGGTGTTAGTGGTGAATATTGAGGCTCCTTGATTACTTTGCCAGTGCAGGGGCGTCACACCCCCTTCTGTGGTCTCACATCAAGTATCCCCCATGGACACTACTTTGCAGTCAGGATCTTATTTCTCACCCTTCAGAACACCAGCACCCCAGTCTCTACCCCCTTAGATTGACCACATGGTTCCTGCTATTCCCATAATTGTAAGAATGTCTAGGCTAGCTTCCCCAGTCTGTGACATAGTTCTGGCTTCCCTGAAGGCCTCTTCAAAAAAGGTTTATGGCAGTAAATGGAAAAGGTTTTCCATATGGGCTTCTAAGGAGACTATTGATCCTTTCTCAGTGCCTTTTTCTAAGTTCTCTTTTTCAAGAAGGAGCCAATTTCTCTGCTTTAAAACTACAACTTGCTGCCATTTCTAATTTCCATATGGGAGAGGGGGCTTCTTCTCTTTCTTCATCAGGATTGTGTAAAGCTTTTATCAAGGGTATAGTTTTGCTCAGGCCTCCAATAAAGGACCCTTTGCCACCATGGGATTTGACTGTTGTCCTTCAAGGTCTTACACAGAAGCCCATTAAACTAGCTAGCACTTGCGACATAAAATATCTTTCCTGGAAAACTATCTTTCTGGTGGCCATTACTTAAGGTCAGAGAGTATCCAAACTTCAGACCCTTTCATCATCATTTTCCACAAGGACAGAGTGTCCCTGCTAACTAGTCCTTCCTTTATGCCTAAGGTTGCCTTAGAAGCAACTATTAATCAATCAATTCAATTGTCAATTTTTTCCCAAATGTCTCTAATAAAGGAAAGTACATGTTGCACCTTCTTGATGTTCATAGACAGTTGTGTTTCTACCTCCACAACAGAAAAAAAACATAGAAGGCCTGATCAATTATTCAATTCCTTTGTTCCAAATTATTTTGGTCAAACAGCTTCCAAAATCACCTTGGCTAATTGGATTACAAGCTGTATTTCTTTCATTTACTTCCAAAAGAGTACTGAATTGCCTTAGCCTCCAAAAGCCTACTCTACGAGGTCTATGGCTACTTCATGTACCTTTTCTTCTACAGCCTCAGTTGATGAAATCTGCACTGCAGCCACTTGGGCTAAGCCTCATACTTTCGTCTCTCATTGGACATTGGCTCCATATTTCTCAGGCATATTTTTCCTTGAGATCCACCCAGGAGTTATGCAGCTGGAGACAATGACCCAGCAGTCAGGAAGAATGAAAAGGACAACATCAGATTTAGAAGTTATGTACTTACCATAACTCAGTATCTTTGTTGTCCATTTTCATTCCTCCTCACGTCCCTCCCAGCCATTCCCCAGCCTGGTCTTCTGAGAAGTTACCTAGAGGCTCTTACGAAGCCCATAGGTACCTTGTTTGAGTTCTGAATGGTTTGTTCTGTTCTGTTCCTGTAATATTCTGTACTGGGACAGGAAATGCAATCTGAGGGGTTAGAAAAGGTATGATGCATTATGGGAGAAGGAGGAGCTCGAGACTGAGATCATAAGTCTTGGAAATGCGGCTGAGTCAGATCCAAGATTCAGCAGTGAGGAAGAATGAAAATGGACAACACAGATAGCAAGTTAGGGTAAGTACATAAGTTCCATTTTTGATGGAAGCACTAGATTAACCTGAAATGTTTGAATCCCTGCTGGTTTGTGCTTTTCTAGTTGTAGGATTGCAAACATCAGTATTAATATGAAGACAAGTTTGAATAATGTTATGAAATGAAAAGAATGCAGAGAGTAGTGTTACAAGAGAAGAAAACTGAGAGAGTAATACAAGAAGTTTAAATGGGAGGAGGGTAAAATGGCTTGCCAAAAGGAATCTGAAGGACAAGGAAGGTATGTTTCATAAGGAAGTAACATTTATGATTTAGAATGGTGATTAACCCACAGAACATTACCACTCAAACAGCAAATTAAAGCTGAAACAAAAGAAGGATGCCTATATGCCAGATTCAATAAAGCCGACACTGTGTACACTAACTGTACATGATATCTATTCAAGAACAGCCTTACCTTTCTTTTTGTGCTTTCTATTCACTCAGAAAGATTACACTAAGTGCACACGTAGTCTACACTTTGTGGTAACCTTTATGATTCCCTGTCAATATTTAAAGCTGCAAGAATATCAGTAGGAAAACTATAATTAGGAGGAAGAAGGTGTGAGTTATGTCTGTGTTGTCTGTTCATTCAGAGCAGTGTACACTTAGTGTAGGTATCATTGAATATTGGGGAATGTTTAGTTCCAGAGTATGTGGGTAGAGAAAAGACAAGGTAGTATATCACTTTCAGATGTCAGCATTGGGATAGTATGGCATCTCTGGGAAGAATGAATAAGCAAATTTTGTCAAAATTTAATGAATAATTTTTATCTTTTGGTTTTTATGAAATGGAAAGAGGAGTTCAGATTAAAATAAAAAAAAATAATTATATTACAGAAGGTGACATTAGCATGGTGTAGGCTCCTATATTTTTAACGTAATGTTTAAAAGTTTATGTTGATTTTTAACACTGCTTCTTTTTATTGGTGTTTGAAAAAGAAGTAAATAAAGGTTTTTCTCTTCTCCCATTTAGTGCAGTGGGATCTTTAACATTCTCTTGCATTACAGCAGTAGAGAGAGATGTGATCTGAATTTAACATATCATGCAAAGGAATACCTCACAATACACAAAGGTATCAGTACTGAAACATTGCTTCAAATACTTGGTGTGAGGATTTGCTTAGAGAGGGTGCTAGATAAATTTCGGTAGTACATGCCAGGAATCAGTGGATACGTCTTAAATAAGGATGCCGGCTGTTCTGACTGAAATCAGCAAAAATCACTACAGAAACTTAAAGAATATGGTGCTGCTGGTAAGTGTGGCAAACTAAATGAACTGATTCTGCTTCCTGTGGCAGGGAGTACCAGTTGTATGCATTGCTTCGCACAAGGTGTTACCTACTTTGTGTTGTGGCTTTAGAAGTTATTCCTTCAGGATTTTATAAGTTTCTTAATTTAATTGGCATGTGAATATGTATGAATGCTTATTTACATATATAGAGGGAAATAGGAAGATAGTGAAACACCCACATACACACACACACACACACACACACACACCTGCATAAACATATATATTTATTACTGGTAAAAGATACATGTGCAAACAATACAGAGCAGTTGTTAAAAGCTCCTTTAATCTTTAGTCACCATTTTTTTCCCTAAATTTGATAGTAACTGTATTAAAATGTCTTATTTGTCTGCCTCAGTGACATAGGTGGACAAAGTGTGACTACTACCCAGCTGACCTGGGTTCAATTTGCTTCTCGGGTGACTGAAGGAGTGGCAGGAAAGGGATTGCCATGCCGATCCAAGGTGGTAAGGGGCTTGTTGATATGCTCCCTAAAGGGAGGTGTGGTCCAAAGAGGAAAGTTGCCCCTAGATGTAATTGAGTGGGGGGAGGTAGTAGGTAGGTCAACCCCCCCCCCAGAAAGAAAGAACAGTTATCCCACTCCACAAGGGGGGATCAAACTTGGATCCTGGGAACTACTGCCCCATCAGTCTGATGAGCCTGATCTGCAAGGCCATGGAACATATTATCATGGAACTTATAAACAAAGACATTGGCAACCTTCAAACACTGGACCCCACCCAGTTTGGTTTCGTGAAGGGCCGATCTTGTCTCCTGAACCTGATTGACGTCTTCAAATTAGTCTCCAGAGCTGTGGACAAGGGTAAGACGGTCCAAACAGCCTATCTGGACCTCGTCAAAGCCTATAACTGCAGTTTAAATGTTGTAAAAGAACTGCTGATTCTCTTAATTTCAAATAAATGGAAGATGAAAATGGTTATTTTACATGGCAGCCAATCTGCAGCTGCATTTTTCACAGGACTTGAGCTGAAGTGGTGGTATTGTATGTTAGTCAATGACCATGGCAATAAAAAGGATATACTTTTATAATTGTCATCTCCTTCCAAATGTAGGAATCTACTCATTCACTATTCTTATGCAATCCTTTGAGATTTAAATGCCAGACAGAGGAAGGCCATTTCTGCCTAGCAGTGAACTCAAAGTGAATAATGTATGTATTTATGGCACCATGTGAACTGACACTTCATTTCTGTCATTACTTCTGCAGTAAATATAAATATATGGGAACAAGTATGTGCTGGTGTTCATTTCTCTGCTTGTGTTCTCAAGACAGAAAGAATTGTTACTGAATGGTACATTAAGGGAAGAGAGAACTGATTGTGCAACCAAAGCTATAGGTCAGTATCTTAAAAAAAGGCAACATACAGTCTCATGGTAAAATGCTTCATTGCCTCTTAAATTCCTTCGGGGACCTTGTTTATGTATAGATATTGTCTCCAGAGTGAAGAAACAAAATGTTTTATGAAACAGCTGCCTTGTTGAATGATATGCATTCTTATTTGTCTTGCTCCCTAGCAGGGCCAAAGAAGCAGTTCCAGTAGTGTTCAAAAGTAAACGATGTCATTTTTCACAAGAATTACATTTTTGAGTCATGAACCATACAGTTTGAAAAGTCTATTGTTTAACATAGAGAAAGGCCTCTGCAGATTCCACATGCTGTCAATCTTTTCCTACTTGTGTTTCATAGATTTCAGAAAACCTAATATGCAAACAGCAGGAGTACTTGTTTAAAGTGAATGAATAATAAGTAACCCTGTGGTTCTCTGGAAAGATAAGATGAATTCATTTTCATGTTCTATTGACTATATCTCATGAAGTCTTTATGCATGGCTTACATTATGCACTGATTCTTAGTTCAACTGTTGGTATACTGTACATTTCTAAAGTACTTACATATGCTGCTATCAGAAACATGACATCAAACATTTCAAGTTCAGATATTCGTCAGTAAAGATAGTAATGGGAAGAGAAAAGGAAAAATGATGTAGAAAATGTATGCAGCAGGACAAGTGTTTGATTGAGGGCATTTCCCTTCTTCATTGGTACCTCATTAATATTATTATTTTACCAGGGCACTTGATAAATTTGAATGAATCTCTGACTGTGCCAAACTTGGTCTTCTGGACTTTATGATACTCTGTCAAGTGGGCCTTATGCCAAGTTGCAGCAATGTACATGTGTCGCACCCCTTTTTCTGTGTCATTGATCAAACATCCAGGACATTTGAAGTTCTGCATCATTGGCAGTTTGAATGAAAGCTGTCATATAGCAAGGATATTTGTTGATCAAGGGCTATTCTCTGCATTTTTAATTTTAGTATATCAGGATTGTAAACAGACGTCAAAATGCCACTTTTAGTTTGTTCTTTCCAAAGTTTCCAGCGTTCAGCACAATCCACAACTTTAAGATTGAATTGATACATACATACATACATACAAATATTTCAAGTACAGGCCTTCTAGCCTGCCAATATACCAAAACGCTTGTTCCCATAATAAGGGTCCAGGCTGTTCTTAAAATATCTAAACTAGTACTTGCTTTAATGTAATTTGGTAGCCTGTTCCATGCAGATATTTTCTGAGAATGTTGAGCTTTAAGTATCTATTCAGATTAACCCCTATACTTCAGCTCAAACAAAATAATAAAATGCTTGCTAGTGTGAAGCATATCTTATTGCACCCTACACTGCATGTATAATACTTTACTGTAAGACATGACTTGTGAGGTGCAAACTGCTAGGTGACCACAGACCTGTTTTTTCAAAAATGTTGTTGCAATGGTCGTTCTAACTGAGGTATGTGTTTCTTTGTTAAAATTAATAGCATACACACACACACACACACACACACACACACACACACACACACACACACACACACAAGCTAGCGACATGTGGAAGAACATTAAAACTATGGAACTCTACTGTTCTGATTGCATATCAAGAGGGAAATCCTGTGGGCTCAAGATTTCATTTAAAAGGATGACTTTAAAGGGACACGGGTAAAAATTGGATGATTTTCCAAGTTTGGGACTTCATATAGTCTTTTGTCAGTAATACAAGTTTGGTGCCAGTGCATCAGTACAGTGGAAGTTTTGTCTGAATGAATTAGAAGCACTAATCCTTTCTTCAATGCATGTGCACAGGCTGTGATAACTGCAGTCAGGAGACTGTTAAAACTAGCTATAAACATGCAGGTATAGCTTTGAAGATTTAATGAGAACATATAAGCCAGGATGTCTGTAGCAATGAGATAATAACCTGCCAACTATCAGCCAAAAAGAATATAAGGGTATTATGGGAGTGGTAAACATTTAAAAACATTGATCCATTGGTTAACTAACACCCTGAATACTGACATAAATATTCATGTGAAGGAAACTCGGTTTGACTTTGATTTTTTTTATTATCCCAGGCAGGCAATGTGAATGTACCCACTGTAGTGTGAATGACAGAGAGCATCTGCAATTACATATCACTGTCCATACGTCATCAAGAGCAATGACTGCTGAGTAAATGGTGAAGCCTAATCCAGGCATATTAAACACATCATTCTTGGTTACTGTCAGAGGCCCACATTACTGAGAGAGAAAATTTCACGTCTGATTTTAAAGCATCATAAGTTATCTGTTCAATTTTTGCAACAAGAAAATGTGTTCCAAGTGACTAGAGTACTATCATAAATATATGGCAAACATTAAATCTAATCGATATGTAGGTATGGGCCTGAATATGCCTAAACATATACTCATAGATTAACTGGGATGCGGTAATTGAAAGGCAGATTATAACATGCTGCTTGTAGTACACATTATTGCTTCTAAGACTGACAAGGATTTAGAGTTGGTAATTGGGTTATTAAGTCACCAGTAGCAGTGGCAAATGTGAGTGATAAAACTTAATGTAATGCTGATGAAAATCCAAGTTGGCACTTATTTTAGTGAGTGAGTACTAGTCATGCTGCTTTTGAAGCCAGTGAGGACGTTTACCTGGAGAGTGGTGGGTTACAGGTGTATTATGAGCTTTATCTGACATATTCTAGTTTACACGGTTCTCGTGAGACTTATTTGAATAAATGCGTAACAGAACTGTGGTGCAATGTACCTGGCATAAGGTATGTTACAGGACTGTGCTAAGATTTACCTGAAGTACTGCATTACAGGGCTGTGGTGAGGTTTAACTGGAGTACTGTGTTACAGGCAATTGTGAGGTCCATCTGGAGTGCTATTTTAGCAGGTATGTGGTTTACCTGATGCACCGTTACAGGTATGAGGTTTACCTAGAGAACTGCATTAGAAGGCTGTGGTAAGATTTACCTTGAGTATGGTGCTTGACATGGCTATGATGATTTACCTGGTATATTCTGTATTACAGGGCTGTAGTGAAATTTACCTGGTGCACTGCATTACAGGACCATTGTGTGATTTACCTAGAGTACTGAATTATAGGGCCATGGTAAGATTCACCTGCCTTACAGGGCTGTAGTGAGAATTTCTTGGAGGTGCTGCATTACAGGGCCATAGTGAGATTTTGCTGGAGTACTGCATTACAGGACTGTGATAAGATTTACCCGCTTTACAAGGTGGTAGTGAGATTTTCCTGGAGGTACCACATTACAAGGCCATGGTAAGATCTACCTGGAGTACTTCAACAGTATAACAGGGTCATGGGGAGATTTACATGGAGTGTATTGCATTGCAGGGCTATGGGGAGATTTACCTGAAGTGTCTTGAGCTATAGGTGAGATTTATCTTTAGTGCTGCATCACAGGACCTAGAGCATACCTGTCAACTGTACAGATTTTTGCCCCATATTTTTGGTCCATTTTTCATAAAATTGTGGTTTTCTGGCAAATCACTGGCAATTCATTAAAGACTGAGGACAGAAAAATGACAGATATTTGAGTTTCAGACTTCGTACTCTTCAGAAAACTCATGCTAACACAAAACCTGTTACTCTCTGAACTTTCTAAGTTTGTAAAAACAATATTTAAAAATTCTGCCTATTTTTGGGCCTTTGTCCCCCATTATTTTTATCTTTGTCCAGATTTGTTGCTGTAAGACGTATTGCCTGGAGTATACATCATTACAGGGCAGTGGTGAGAATGACCTGGAGTACTGCATTACAAGGCAATGGTCATATTTAGCTGGAGTATGGTGTTTTACTGGACTGCAATGAGTTTTTTTGTGGTATTGCCTACGTTGTATGGCTGTGGTGAGATTGACCTGCTATATTGCATTACACAATTGTGATGAGATTTAGCCGGAGCACTGCATTAAAGGGTTGTGGTGAGATCTACATGGAGTACAGTGTTATAGAGCAGTTATGAGGTTTACGTGGAGAACTGCATTACTGTGCTGTCATATGTTTTACCTGATATAGTTTGTGCTGCAAAGCCATGGTAAGATTTTCCTGCAGTACTGAATTACAGGGCTATGGTGAGATTTGTCTGGAGGTACTGCATTACAAGGCTGTGAAGAGATTTAACTAGAAGCACTGCATTACTTGAATGTGGTGAGATTTATTGTGAGTATTACATTAAAAGTCCTTTGTGAGATTTACCTAGACTACTGCATTACAGGGCATGGTGAAACTTACATGGGGTCCAAATACAGAGATGATAAATCAGCAAGTAAAGGAGAATAGTGTTGCTGCAATTTAATTCATCCTCAAGTCTTGCTTAGTACTTTCATGAGGTGGACCCAGTTTTTCACAAAGTCTCACAAAGACAACATTGAACTATAGATTGTATTTTATATAGCATATATCATGCACAGTAGTACAGTATGTTAAAAAATTAAAAAAAAAGATAGCTGGGTGCACAAGACCCAGGATGAAAACGGCCCACTCCTGGCAGGCGCACTGGTGTCACGAATGGAAAAAATGACAGTGTAGAATCTTCAAGTCACTGAGACATTCCTATAATGGGGTTAGGTCAGGCTCAGGGAAAGGATGCCACCCCCCCCCCATTATAGAAGGAAGTAACAGTCCACAAAAATCACAAAAAGTGATAAGTCAGAAAAGAGCCATAAAGACAACGTAGTGGACCATTGAGGATAAGTAAGAAATTATATATTGTCACTATTATGCAAGTAAACCAGAATTTCCAGACAGAAGCTACGCAAAAAGATTAAGAAAGAAATAAGAGGAAAGAAACATACTTGCACAAGAAAAACTGTCAGAAGCTTCAAATAAGCATTTGTGTTCATTAATACAAAAGATTTATAAAAAACATTATATAGACCAAGAAACTTCAGGCCATTTGGAAAAAGAAGCAACTGAGGAAGTGTGAAAATATAAAGAACATAATCTGTAGATTTTTGAAAGGTTTAAAAAGAAATATGGACATGGGAAAGGAAGAGAGATCTGATACTGTGTAATACGCAAAGGAGAAAGCAATATTAATCAATACAAAAAAGCAGTGCCAGAGATATTCGAAGAGAAATACAGGCAAAGGCATCCAGATAGAAAAAATAAGATCACAAAGATGAAATGTAGAACCGAAGATTAGTAAAGTAGAAGTTAAAAAAATAGAAGCTGAAGTTATGGGATACCTGTGAAGTGAAGGACTTAGTGAAGAAAGTCTAACATGGGTTATATCACAGTATGATGTAAAAGTTGCAGACTCCAAATCTGACTTCAAACCAGTGACAAGTGGAGTACCACAGGGTTCAGTCCTGGGACCTCTCCTGTCTGGTATCTACTTCTCTGAAGTACAGGCTAACACAGAAGGCCTCTGGCTAACGAAGTTCGCAGATGACTACAAACTAGGAGCCATTGTTGAGTCCCCAAATGATGTGGACATCCTACAGAAGGGCCTCACTGAGACAGATGCCTGGTGTTAGAGGGATGGCCTCAAGCTCAATGCCAAAAAGTGCATTGTCATCTCCTTTGGTAAAAACTCTGTACCCATGAACTATCACATAAACGGCAGTATACTTAACGCCGAATGTGTGATAAGAGACCTCGGGACCCAGATGGACAGTAGTCTCTCCTTTGATAATCACATCACCACAGTAGTCAGGAAATCCTTCTATGTGGCACACCTCATCACTAGAGGGTTCTCATCCAGGAAAAAAGAGGTCATTGCTCCCCTCTACTCGCCACTCATTAGACCCATTATAGAGTACAATGCCCCTTTTGGAATGTACTTCACAAGACATCTGTAGCAGCTGGAAAGGCCACAGAAGTACCTCACAAAGAGAATTACTGGCCTCAAACAGATGCCCTACACTGACCGTCTCTAAAAACTCCAGCTTTACTCTGTAGCATATCGCCTACTCTGAGGAGCTCTCTGCCTAACATATAAAGCTATGTTAAACCCAGAGCTGTTGAACATGCTACAGCTAAAGAAATCCCAATCCATCTGAGCTACATGCTCTAGGGATCTAAACCTTGTCACCACAATAAACAGGCCATGCTGGAGGGATAGATTCCCATCCCAGAGACTTCCTATACTCTGGAACAAGCTACCCATCTATTTCAAGCAGTGTTCATCATTAACACTCTTCAAGAAAAATCTTGATGAGTGCATGGGAAATAGGAAATACACCCCAAGAATCACTTCTGTGGCTCTGATCGACAGGGGCACGGGAAATTAACTTTCTTGGGTGGCATAAGCCAGGGAACCTTGTTGGCTAGGCTTACTTAGGCCCTTAGGTCAATAGCCTAGTACCTACCTATGATGGAACAATGAGTTACCCCAAGTAAGTAAGGATAAACAGGAGGAGCAGGAGACAACTGAAGAAGAAATATGGAAATTAGAAAGGGAAAGAGATTTAATATGGTGCAATATTTATGCAAAGGAGAAAGCAAAACTAATCAATACAAAAAGAGCAGCACCAAAGATGTTTGAAGAGAAATACAAGCAAAGGCATCCAGGTATGGAAAATTTTAGAATACAAAAAAATAAGAAAACAAAGAGGAGAAGTACTTGGCTTGAATTACCTCACCAGCTTCTTCTCTCTCATCTCCAGATTATTCACTCTATCCTACAGCAGCCTTCCTTCTGTCCTAACTTGTCTCATCTCTCATTACTCTCCCCCTAGATTTCCCCATAGTTCTGACCAAGACCTACTATTTGTCCATAAACCCAAGACCAACATTGGGTGCAAAGTCTATGGCTACCATCCTACCATTACATGGTACATTACATCCTACCATTACATGGAACAGGCTCCAATTAGAAATTAGGCTCCTTAAACAACTTAAACAATTCAAAGCAGCTAACAAAGAATACTTAAAAGGTCACTGGTCTTGCCACTGTACTCACCCTCCATAAACTTCCTTACTGTCCCAAAGATAGTCCACTACCTCTCCACTACTTTTTATACCTCTGTTTCTCTTATCTGTTAGCAATTTTTAGCCTTCTTAACCAGTCCATTACCTGACTAATTAGACTAATTTTCAGTTTATCTATCTCTCATTTCTCTCCTCAGTCTTGATGTATGTTAGCAGCAACTGATGCTATGAATATTTTGTTTTTCATCTATTGTCAAAATTGTTTTCTGACATTGTTTTATTTGCTTCCATTTATTGTTTTATTTGCTTCCATTTAAACCTTTTTTTGTAAAATTTTGTAACCTTTCTGTTTATTGCTTCTGTAAACGTTATTGTAAAATTAATTGAGCTTTTCTCCCCGAGCCTCAGCTCAGTTGGACAAACCCTGTTAACAAATGTAAAATAAATAAATAAGTAAATAAAGTAGGCAAGAGGATTAGTAATGGAAAAGTTAAAGAAATAGAACTGAGGTTATGGACTACCTGTCACATGAAGGATTTAGTGTAGAAATGTTAATCTTGAAAACATCACAGCAGGATAGAGCAATGGATCCCCAAATTAAAAGAAGAAACCAGTGAAGCAGGAAACATCTGATCAGTTGCCATATGAATATACTTTGGAGCTTTTCATAGGAAACCAGTACAAACGTTCAGATGGAGTTGCACAGCAAGGAAAGGAAGAAGAAACTGTGACAACTCTGACACATTCAGTGGTCTGGAGTGATTAGCTAGTGAGTTCCCATATGAAAGAGCAACAGATGACAGAGGATGAAACTGAAGAGAATGTGGCACAGGAAGATGATCAAGAATTTTCTGTAGAATGCCCACAGGAAATGGAGAACAAAGAATGTGCCCCCAGTTTAGATGAAAATAATCTAAGAAAAGAGCTGCTTGATTTAATATTGGACAATTAAAGAAACAGACTACAAAACGTCAATAAACCCCAAAAGTTAGAAATTTGATAAAACAAATGAACACAGTAATTAGGACTGTTCATAGAAATCCATGCAATATAACAGAAGTAAACAATATATATTACTGTGCAGCTAAATTAATAACAGACAATGTCTTACCACAAAAACACAGGGCAGTAAGGGAAAGGAAGGGGAGAAATCAAATGCCATCATGGAAGTATGGAATAGAGAGAACTATAAAGCAATTAGCAAAAGAGGTGTCACTGTTAGAAAAGTATAGAAGAGGAAACAGATCAACAAAAATAGTCAGAAAGATAGATGTGATAAAAGCAATGTGCGTATTGGAACAAATCATGATCTATCATGCACTATAACAAATAAGAAATTAAAAATATCAGCACAAGCAGAAAAACTTAGAAGATATGCAGATGAATATAAAGGAAAAGTACAAAATAAGCAATTTGATGATGACCCAAAAAAGTTTTATAAAGAAGTGGGAAACAAGGCAAAGGGAATTGAGACACCACAAAAATAAGAAGTAGATACATTTTAGAGAAATATTATGAAGCTCCTGTGGAACATAACAAAGATGCTAAATGGACAGAAGAAGTAAAAGAAGTTCAAATGTACAGGATATGAAATGGGGTAATCTCCAGAGAGATTGAAACAAAGTTAAGAAAAGCTCCTAACTGGAAAACCCAAGGCCCCAGTGCAGTATCTGATGATCTGAAGTAGTTGACTTCATTTGGTCATCAACCTGTAGGTTTTCGGATCTGGACCGGATCTGAGACAGCAGTTTCACCAGCATCAGATCCAAGCTCCAAGCTCCTCCCATTACCCATAATACCACTGCACCTCCTTCCTTCCCTCAGATCTCGTTTGTCATGGCTTTGCTTACAACGTGATCCCTTGAGCTCCAGGCTGATAGGATAGTTTTGGGGGTTTCTTTCTGTGTGTGTGCGCTTAGTCTTTAGGTAAATCTTGTCCCCTTTCTTTCCTTAACCTCCCCTCGCGTTCTCCATTTAAAAGAGAAAGTTTTACAGGAGAGTGTGTTTGGTTAGTGTAGTTTAGTGTAGGCCTTCTTTCCCTTTCCTGTCTTGTGTTTGTGTGTGAGTGTTGGGGTTCGGGTTGGGTTTTTCTTCCTTTGGTACCTTGTACCTTTTGAGCTGCAGGATGTCGGATCAACAGAAGTTGATCTTCTGAGAGTGCACAGAGTGTGGCCATAAGTTGTCACCAGCAGATAGCCACACTCTGTGTGTTGTATGTTTGGGGGGGATCACTTGACCTCTGACTGCTCCATATGTGCGGGGTTTAACCCCAGGGCCCTGAAAGACCACAGGGCCAAGCTGATTTTGAAAGGGCTTCTCCCTTCTACAGAGGTGGTCGCCTCCTCGGCTACTGTTTCTGCGGTCATGGCTGTGACCGTAACTACCTTGGCCGTTGTGTCTTCACCTCCCTCCCGGGCTGGGACTCACCATCCTGACCACAGACCTGAGGAAAGAGAGTCTAGAAAACAGAGAGAGAGAGAGAGAGAGAGAGAGAGACAAAGAAAAGGGAAGGAAGAGATCCCCGGAACGCTCTGATCCGGCGGGGTCCTCCTTCCAAATTACCTGCTACCAGGCCAACTTCCCCTCGGCCCCATTCCCCGAGGTTTTCCCTGGAGCCAGAGGAGGTTTGGCCTCCTTCAAGGGCCTCCGTGCACCATTCTTCCCGGCTGGCATTGGTGGCCTCTTCAAGGTCTATGAGAAGTTTATCAGAAGCCGATATGGATAGAATGATGCAAAGGTTTATTCGCACCCAGTTGCAGATGGGAGTCTTGCTGGCACCCTCTGCCGGGGGTAGCTCACTACCATTGTTTGCCCCTATTTCTCCTACTTCAATCCATCTCCTGGTATCAGAATCCCTGGATCTGAGATGTTCCAGAGTCAGGGGGCCGGTGCCATTGGTACTCTCTACCTCAACACCAGCAGTTACCTTGAGTGTGTCGGGTCCGACCGAGTTGGAACCAAGCTCTTGAAGTCATAGCCTGGGCATTGGTTCTGAGGGGCTGGGTTTTTCTCTGTCAGCTATGACCTTGTTGGGTCACGGCCTACACCTCGGGATCTCGGCACCTTTGGGGTCGGCTTCGATCCCCGTGTTGAATCCGGGGAGATCGTCCTCTCTTTCTGTGGAGACATACTCTCCCTTGGTGTTTGACATTGTGGAGAGGGTTCTCTCACATGGATCGAGGCCCCTGACCATTTCCTCAGAGTCCACCCCAACCCCCTCTCTTCTGGGTATGCCTTCTGCCATTCTACCCATGCAGGGATAGCCCATGCTCGACATACCCCAGACTGTTCCCCTCGAGGAACCACAGGCTGTTCATGAGTTCTCTCCGGAGAGTGCCACCAAAGAGGTTCCTCACAATTACAAGTGCAAGAGGAGGCACCTGGACTCCCCCGAGTCCCTCACGGAGGATACCAACTTGGATGAAGGAGAAGGCTCCCCCAGATCACCCCCGAGGATGTCTCCTTTGGAGACATCATGGAGATCCTGTGCCAGCAAGGGGGTTGGTCTGCCCCCAAGCCTTCCTCACACAAGTCGGTGTTTCTTCTTGCATTCAACATAGGCCCATCTACTTCTTGGGTGCCCCCCCACACAGACTCCCTGGTGGACCTCATTAGCACCATGGCATGGAAAGAACTGGACACCGTGGAGCCAATCCCAAAATGTCCAGATAAAATCTTGAGCCTCCCAGTAGACAGACTGAGCTGGAACAAAGGGTCCCCAGTGGATTCCATGGTGGTTGTGTCTGCCACAAAAAAAGGAACTGGCTCAGGAGAATTCCACAGTCCATCCCCCAGACCAAGAGTCCAGGATGATGGATCAGTTGGGAAAGTGGGCTTATGCTTCAGCCACCTTTTGTATAAGGGCGCTAAACTATATGGCCCATGTTACCAGACTGCAGCATGACGTGATCAAAGAGTTCACTGCATCTCCCCCTGAGTCCATGTCATCAGAAGATAAATGTACATTCTCTATGTGAATGGCCACTCTGACAGTGGTTACCAACTTGTCCATGCAGCTCCTTTCTCATGCCACTGGAGTGGCACGGGCAGCCAGGTCCGGTGTTGCTATGAGGTGAAACGCCTGGCTCAGTCTATGTAATTTCATGGAACACTTCAAGGCATCTTTTGTGAATGCTCCCAGTGACGGCGCTTCCTTGTTTGGGAAGACGGTCTGTGACACACTAGTCCAGAGTGAGTAGGACAGGAAGACTCTGTCTGCCATCTGGATTTGCTTCTCTAACTCCCCAAAGATCCTTCTCCTGGAATCAGCAGGAGCAAAAGAAGATGTGATTCCAGAAGTCTCAGTATTCCTGGGACACTCAGGACTCCTTTTCCCCTAGAGGCAGAGGGGAAGAGG
This sequence comes from Protopterus annectens, assembly GCF_019279795.1. Taxonomy (NCBI): domain Eukaryota; kingdom Metazoa; phylum Chordata; order Ceratodontiformes; family Protopteridae; genus Protopterus; species Protopterus annectens. The sequence continues at coordinate 162,946,562 of NC_056728.1, read as the reverse complement.
ACAGACACTGGCCCAGAGGCAGGGGGGGGTCCAAAGAACTTTGGGTCTCGAGAACCATTCTCGGACAGACCCATGCAGTACCCCTGAGGGGTTGCCCAACTGCACTGTTCTGGTGGCAGTCAGGGGCCATTTCTCTATGCACCTGATAGAGTGGGAGTCCATGTCAACAGACAATTCGGTGCTCCAAATAATATCCAGAGGTTACATAATGAAGTTTTAACTCAGGTTTCATCGGTGAGTTTTAAGCAGGAGAGCAGAACTGAGTCTGTACATATTCTGTGTTTTGCTTTGCTATACTTTAGGTATAGGAACGTCAAAAGCTTGTTTTAAAGATTTCTATGCTTTTAAATGTGCATTACGTTAATTGTATAATTACACAATGAATTGCAGATTAATTGATTTATTGAATGATGAGATTCTCTTGTTACTATATAAGTTTGAATTTTATTATGTTGTATATGGTCTGAGGAAGCGTATCAGGAGATACGCGAAAGCGCTTACCACAGTTTCGAATAAACCTTTTAATCTTTCTTTTTGGTCGTGGAGAGTCTAAAGTTTGTATTTTTAACTAGGTTACATAATTCCCTTTGTGATACGTCCCTCTCCCCTAAAGCACCTCCTGGACATTCCACCCATGCAAAGGAAGGCAGCAGCCATCGAAGTAGAAAAGCTGCTAAGCAAACGAGCCATCCAGCCTATCCCCTCAGATCAGTCTGGATCAGGCATCTATTCCAGGTTATTTTTGGTGCCAAAAAAGATAGTGGACTCCAGGCCGATTCTCGACTTTTCCACTCTGAACCTGTCAGTTGCCAAAGAAAAGTTCTGGATGGTCACTTTACAATCCATCCTGACTTACCTGCAGGAACATGACTGGATGTGCTCTATAGACCTCCAAGCTGCATACTGCCATATAAAGATGCACAGATGCTCCAGGAGGTTTCTTTGCTCTCGGCTAGGGGCCAATCACTACCAGTTCTGGGCCCTACCCTTTGGTCTCGCCACAGCCCCTAGCCCAAGGTCATGGCAGCAGTAGCAGCTCACCTGAGGCTTCAGAGTATACAGGTCTATCCATACCTGGATGATTGGCTCCTTGCCGCTCCCACCAGGCATCAGCTCTGTCAAACCAGGGATTATTTCTGAAAGTTGTCAGACTTGCTGGGCATCACAATATATAGCCAAGTCCTCTCTAGAATTGGTTTAGGTCCTGGACTACATGGGGCGAGAATAGACACATTGCAATCCAAAGTCTTTCTGACTCCAGAGTGGGTACAGAGCCTTCATCATCATGTCCTCGCTATTCTTCAGTATCCCTTTCCCCTACCCAGCCGCAGTGATGTTAACCCTAGGATCCATGGCAGCCACTATCACTCTTCTTCCTTGTGCTCATGTTCACATGCGGGTTCTGTAGTGGACGTTGGCAGTCCAGTGGTCCTTATTGGATCGGCCATTGACTCATCTGATTTGCATAAGTGAGGAGTGCAGGAAGTCCCTCCTCTGGTGGCTCCAATCTCTGGAGATAGTAGAGGGATGGTCCTTTGTTGTAGCCACTTCCCAAGCCATGGTGACAACGAACGCCTCCCGACTAGGCTGGGGGGGTATTGTTCAGGCATGACAGTCCAAGGCACATGGTCCCTAAACAAGACCAATCTGCGTATCAGTGTTCTGGAGATGAGGGAGGTCTTAATAGGGTTGCAGGCCTTTCATGCCTTCCTTCCTCTGGGAACTGTTGCAATTCAGACAGACAACATGTCAGTGGTCTGGTACATCAACAAACAGGGAGAAACTACATCTTACCCCCTTTGTTAAGAGGCCATGAGAGTGTAGGAATGGGCGATCTCCACCAACCGTTTTCTGATAACAATGCACATTCCAGGTCAATCAAACATGCTAGTGGACAAATTGAGCAGAACTATCCTCATGCCTTATGAGTGGTGTCTGAATCTTTATGTAGCAGAGCAAATCTTCCTCAAGTGGGGTTGGCTTTGCAGCGATCTCTTCGCATCTCCTTCCAACGTGAAGTGCAGTGAGTTTTTCGCTCTGATCCCCCCACAGGGAGAATCCCCCAGAGATGCTCTAGTCCATGATTGGCCTCCCGGTCTTCTTTATGCATATACTCCGTTACTCCTCATGACAAAATTTCTACAGAAGGTTCGTCGGTTGGGGAGCAGAGTCATCCTCATTGCCCCATTCTGGCCTTGTCAGATCTTTTTTCCCTGTCTGTGGTCTCATCTGGTAACTCCTCCTTTGATCTTGTATCTTGGATCCAATCCCGGATCTTATTTCGCACCCATTGGGAATTCCTCTTTCAGACCTGGGCAGTCTGAAGCTCATAGCTTGGTTGCTCCAGTTCCATTGATTGCCAGGACTCCCAGCCTTTCTTCCCCCGTTAGATCTATTCTGGTAGCAGCCCATAAGTCATCTACCAGAAAAGTTTACCATAGTAAATGGAAGCGTTTTTTGATCTGGGCTTCCCAGAGGGATCTAGATCCTTTTACGGCTCCAGTGCCAGCAATTCTTAAATTTTTAGCACACCTTTTTTGGCAGGGTGCCAGCTCTTCTACAGTGAAAGTTCAACTGGCTGCCATTTCTAATTTCCATGTAGGCGAAAACATGGGGTCCTTGGTTTCTTTCTTCCAGACTTTGCAAAACCTTCATTAAAGGTCCTTTCTTTTACGGCCGCTGGTTAAGGACCCCACTCCTCCTTGGGATCTTACCTTAGTTTTACAGGCATTAGTTGCTCTGACCTTCGAGCTGGCTGCCTCTGTGGATTTGAATTTTTTGTCTTGGAAAACAGCTTTCTTAGTGGCTATCACTTCAGCTAGGAGAGTGTCAGAACTTCAAGCATTATCTGTTAAATCCCCTTATATGTTTTTTCGTAAAGACAGGGTCTCACTTTGGCCTAATCCTTCCTTTTTGCCTAAAGTGGCTTCAGAATCAAATATCAATTAATCAATCAATCTGCCTGTCTTTTTTCCAAATTTTCAGAACAAGGGGGATATAAATTACATTTGTTAGATGTACATAGGCAGTTACATTTCTACTCACACTGGACCAAGCCCTTTCGCAAGTCTGACCAATTGTTCATGTCCTTCGCTAGACCTTTTCTAGGCAAACCAGTTTTTAAGGTGACAATTGCCAAGTGGATTTCCCTTTGCATTCTACAGGTTTACAAAGATAAAGGTATGCCTGTTCTGGGGACGGTTCATGCCCATTCTACCAGGTCCATGGCTATGTCAGCTGCCTTTTGCTCCAGAGTATCCTTGGACGATATTTGTTCAGCAGCTACTTGGTCCTCATCTCATACTTTCATTTCTCATTATAAATTGGACATGGTTTCCAGCGGAAGAGCATCCTTTGGCTCTGCGGTGCTCTGGAATATCCTTCCAACCAGATATAGTAGTCCATGAAAAGAAGACAAAAGTAACATTGATCATTGAAATTGCTACACCCGGTGACTGTAGTGTCTTAAGTACAGAGAGACACAAAGTCATAAAATACCAGCATTTGCAGGCAGAAACAAGGGCAATGTGGAAGAAAGATGCGCAGACAGTTCCAACAGTAGTAGGAGCAAGAATTTACAATCGTACTTAGATATGTTACTGATACATGCAACTCCATATGAATTGCAGAAGGAGTCATTACTGGGAACATTGAGGGTGCTGCAAACAACACTTCTGGTTAACATCAAGGATTGAAACAATACTAATTTTATGAACTGTAATCATACTTTGACTTAGGAATGGGGTCTGTTCCCATCATGCTATTGAAAACCCAAAAGACTTGGAGAAATTAAAAATGGTACTGCATTACACGGTTGTGGTGAGACTTACCTAGACTATGGAGTGTTACAGGCCTGTGATGAATTCTAGTTGGTAAAGTATGTGTTATATGGCAGTGGTGAAATTTACATTGAGTTCTGCAGTGGACAAACATGTTGATATTTACCTGGAGTAATGCATTACAGGGCCATTGTGACATTTACCTGGAGAACTGCATTACAGGGCCATTGTGAGATTTACTTGGAGTACAGAGTGTGGATTGGCTTACATAGAGTATATAGTGTGAAGTGGTGAGATTTATCTTGAGTTCTTCTTTATAGGATCGGGATGAGATTTACTTGCAGTACTGGATTAAAGGGTTGGGGTGGGATTAACGTGGTCCATGGTGAGATTTGCCTGGAGGACTACATTCCAGAGTTGTGGTGTGATATACCCGGAATATGAAGTACTACAGGGCTGTGATGAGTTTTGCAAGGTATGACCTCTGTTACAGGGCTGTGTTGAGATTTACCTGGAATATCACATTACAAAGCCATGATGATTTTTACTAGGAGTAACACATTGCAGAGCTGTGGTGAGACTTACCTGGAGAACTGTATTACAGGATCAAGGTGAGATTTACTTGGAATATTACATTACAGGGCAATGGTGAGATTTACCTACAGTACTGCAGTACTTCATTATTTGGCTATGGAGAAGTTTACCTGGACTATTGCATTACAGGGCTAAGGTGAGATTTCAAAGAAAAAAGAAGTTGCAGAGTTCCACGACAAAAGTCTAATACGTTAATAAAAAAATAACAAAAATAAGCGCTTTCACAATCTGCCCAGATCGCTTCTTCAGACTGTTATAAAAATGACACAACTGCAGTACATTGTATATAGACATTAATAATTAACACATTCAGAGCAATTAGTGTATCCTATTAAAATAAGGGTATGTCAATATAGTATATATAAAACACAAATGTTTAAAAAGCTTTCAATGTTTCAATGTCCATGCTTTAAGGAAGGGATGAGGGACACTGTGTCATTAATGCCTGGGGGTTTGTCTGCATTCAATTTAATTATCCATTTTTGTTCTAATTCCTCTGTCCTATTAATCAAATCTCTCCCTCTTGGTCCTTCATTAATTACTTCTAACACAAAAAATTTAAAAACATGATGCATACCTTCCTTCTCAACATGCTTAGCAAGGGCATTAGTTTCTTTTACAGCTACAATATCTCTCATATGTTCTAATACACGTTCTTTCGACATCCTATTTGTTTTACCTATATAATAAACTTTACATATTTGACAAAAACTAAAATATACAATGTTTTTGGTTCTACGATCTGCATAGAAACTTGCATCTATCTTATATTTTTCACAGCATGAACAAAGGTAGTACATGAGAAAATATATCTACAGACTGTGCATCTCCTACAATGATATGTCCCTTTTCTCTGTGAAAGAACTTCATGTCTAATACTAGATGGTTTATAGCATAACTGCCTTTTTTAAAGATTTCTTATTAATAAAAGAAAAATGTGGTACAGGGTCTATTACACCATCTAATTCCTTTGTTGCAGTTAGAATATTCCAATTATTTTTAAAATACTACAGAAAACATTTATATCACTAGCAAAAGAAATGGGGAAACACAGTTTAACTTGTCATTTCTATCCTCTCTCTGTTGGTTTACTACTTGTTCAGAGACATTGGGTCGGCCCTTCATTCTTCTTTCACTTAGTGCATAATTCGCACTAGTATCCATTTCTAATTTAGAATAGCCACTGCTAAGAAAATCATCTTTCAACTTTTCAGTTGTTTGCATAAGGTCATTATCAAGGTTATGTAATCTCATGTTCCTTAGCATCTGTCCTTTAAGAACGTTTCTACTCACATGTTGGATGCATGTTACTTTTATGTAATAGACAATTCTTTCTTGTTGGTTTGTCCCTATACTATTCATCTCTGAGTTTTAACCATGACATCTAAAAATTTGGTATTATTGTATGAAGGTAAACTTTAAAAATGTTGTTGTTGTATGTGAATAATTGATAAATTCAATCAGTTCTTTTTCTGTTTTCCCCCATAAAATAAAAAGGTCATCAACAAAATGTGTATACCATAACACATGCTTACTATGTTCATGCCCTTGTAATAAATAAGTATTTTCCCGTTGCACTAATGCCAGATTGGCATGGAACTCTGCAACTTCTTTTTTCTTTGATACCTGTGCTTGTGTTGTTGCTCGAGTTTACCAAGGTGAGATTTACTTGAACTTCTGTATTACAGGGCCATGGCGACGTTTACATGGAGTACTGCTTTAAAGGGCTGTGATGAGATTTACCTGAAAGGACTACATTCCAGGGTTGTGGTGAGATTTACCTTGAACATAAAGTACTACAGTGCACTGATGAGTTTTACCTGGAATGGTCTGCACTACTGGAATGTGGTGAGATTTACTTGAAGTACATAGTTACATGAAGTACTGGATTACAGGGCCATGGCAAGATTTACTGGGTGTGCGCTATGCTATAGGGCTGTGGTGAGATTTACCTGGAGTAGTGCATTACTAGAGTGCGGTGAGATTATTTACCTGAAGTACTTACTTATATAAAGTACTGCATTACAGGGCTATGCTGAAATTTACCTGGAGCGTGGTGTGCTGAGATTTACCTAGAGTATGCTGTGCTATAGGACTATGGTGAGATTTACTTAGTGTATTGTGTTACAGAGTAAAGTTTACATGGATTATGGTATTTCAGGGTTGTAGAGAGATCTGCCTGGAGGTACTACATTATAGGGTTGCAGTAAGATTTACCTGGTGTACTCTATTAAAGAGCCATGGAGAAAGTTACATGGATTATTGCATTACAGCTCTGTGGTGAGTTTCCCATGCACTACTGCATTACAGCACTATGGTGAGCTTTACCTAGAGGTACTGCATTACACAGTTCTGGTGAGATTTACCTGGAGTATGAAGTGTTACATGGCTATGATGAGTCTTAGCTAAAATTGTCTGTATTATAGGGCCATGGTCAAATTTACCTGGAGTACTGTTTTCCAGAGTTGTGATAAGATTTACTTGGAGTATGGAGGTTTACTGGACTGTAATGAGTTTTATCTAATATTTTCTGTGTTACAGGGCCATGGTGGAATTCATCTGG
>NC_056728.1:162914626-162934626 GCF_019279795.1 Protopterus annectens | reverse complement strand
TATTGTTTAGCACCAATGCTCTTATTAATGCAGTTTAAAGCATTACACCTACAAGTCAAATCTGCAAAAATTCTTTATGTATGAATTTCCTTGTGTGTGTGTTTTTGTATGAGCATACCATATCAGCAAAACAGAGTCTGTGTAACAGCCTGCATTTAATTGCTGGAACCTGTGTTCTGAGAGACTGTCTTCCAGACTATCTGCAAATATACAGAGCCGAGTATATTTTTTTGGTTTTAGAGTTTGTACTGTTAGTTGTTGCTTAGATCTCTGTTGAAACAGTTGTCACCCTATTCTGAGAGACTGATCTGCAAATATACAGAGCCAAGTATATTTTTTTGGTTTTAGAGTTTGTACAGTCAGTTGTTGCTTAGATCTCTGTTGAAACTGCCCCCCCCCCCCCATTTTCTGCCATGTCTTCAGTTGGTATAACTGTTTTTTACAGCTTGTGTGTTATCTAACTCAAGGATCACTTGCATAAAATTTGACCTGTTAGTAACAGCCTGCATTTAATTGCTGGAACCTGTGTTCTGAGAGACTGCCTTCCAGACTATCTGCAAATATACAGAGCTGAGTATATTTTTTTGGTTACAGAGTTTGTTAATTGTTGCTTAAATCTCTGTTGAAACTGTTGTCTCCCTGTTCTGAGAGACTGATCTGCAAATATACAGATCTGAGTACATTTTTTGGATTTAGAGTTTGTACTGTTAGTTGTTGCTTAGATCTCTTTTGAAACTGTTTTGTCCCATCCACCCTATTTTTGGTTTGTAGTTTAAATTTGGTGGCTTTTGCAGTTGCCTGCCCCACTGTAGATTTGATCTGGGACACTCCCCCAGTCCCATCTCTTTACGACATTCTACCTAATAAACCCTTTCTGCACTTGCTTTTAGTCCTTTTTAATTTAATTGCATTTTTTAAACTGTGTTTGTCTAATATTGCTACATACTCAAGTGTGCTAGTTTGCCCTGCATGTGAATTGTTTTTACTACTGTTTTTGCTACTTTTCTGTAAAAAAAAAAAACTGTAAGCCTGCTTCCTACCTTTCCTATAATTAGTGTTCCAGATACAGATTTGCTGTATCCAGGACTGTATGTAAGCTTCTGAGCCCCCCAAGCCTTTCTGTGTTGGAGAGAAGCCTCCTAGCTTATCAGTGGGAGTGGTAAGCACTAGGTAACCTGTCTACCACATAAGGAGTGGTTCTGGCCCATAAATTGTAGTTACTGGTCATTTGGGCAATCTCTTCCATCTCTCTCAACTTTCTGATTTGAAAGCCTGCATTTGGAATTGTTTCTGTCCTGTAACTCATCTAGTGCAGATACAGATTCTTAGTTTTAGCACTTAAATTTGCTTATTCACGCTCAGCACTTGTTCAGAACTTGTAAGGACTAAATAAGCTACTAATTACTATAGCACTCAATCTTCCTCATTACCTAAAGGAAAACAGTTCTTGTACTTACTTTTCTCACTTGCTTAGAGAAAAAACACTCTTGTACTCACTTTCCTCACTTATCTAGAGGAAAATAGTTTTTTATTCAGGCATATCCAAGGGTCAGCTCCCAGTATTCTCTTCTGTCTATCTGATGAATCTGGGCATCTTGAGGCAATGTAGAAATTGCCACATATACACAGACAGCCCTCTCCTCCTACCACCCAGCACTACAACCTGTGAGAGATGCACTTATCTAGCCAAACTGGAGGTAAGCTCTCTCCAATCAAGACTGAACTTGACAGTCATGAGGAGAAGGGAAACATTTGCACCACACCACACTCATCACATAGTCTCACTAAATTTACACCACCAAAATCCACACATAGTAACACAAAAACATTTGTGGAGGCTCTCAGTAATAGTCTGTCTAAGCAACAGAGACCTCCAAAGCAGAAACGCAAGCAACCTCCATCCCTCAACACAACCCAAATGACACATAGCCCACAAACTCAGTGTGCCACTCAACCACAGCCAATAAGGCAAAACAACGTACCCAACACACTCGTCATAGGTGACTCTATAGTCAGGCACACTGATGTCCCACTCACCAGGCTAAACAAGGAGAAGGTTACTGTCAGCTGCCTGTTGGGTGCCAGGATCCGCCACATAACCCACGCACTCAGGTCACTCCATAACAGGTAGAAATATGACTCTGTCATTGTCCATGTTGGTGTGAATGACCTGAGCCGAACCTCCCTGCACTACACGAAAAGAGACATGGAAAAGCCCTTCGATCTTGTAGCCCAGGCAGATATGACCCTAGCCCTGAGTAGCATTCTGCCATCACTCCAAATTATATCGCAGTACAAGGACAAAATGATAGACTTCAGCAACTGGCTAAGCTTCTGGTGTCATTCTAAGGGGGTCTGTCTGCTCGAGATGACATGGTTGACAGACCACGATGCTTTGCCACAGATGGCCTGCACCTGTCGCCCCTGGGATTCAAGATACTGGCTAAGGCTCTTGCTGCCCCTATAGTGCCTTTTTTAGGCAAGGTTCAAATAACAAATTCACCACCATAACAGGAACAGTCAAGCAAAAACTGAGGGTAATGCTACTCAATGCTAGAAGTCTAAATCTCAAAATGCATTCACTCCAGGCACTCCTTAAAATGGAGAGCATCGATATCTGTGCAGTGACTGAGACCTGGTTCAAGGCTCCAGAGAGCACCCCTGCACTGCCAGGCTATAACTCATACCACAATTTTTGTCCATGTAACCTGGACCGAATACACCAAAGGCAGAGGTATGTCCATATTCATTAAGGATATCCACACATCCAGGCTAGTTGCTCAGCATAATGCATCCGAGGTTATCCAAGTGCAACTAACTCTGGGCAAAACTGCAATCCAAATTGTAGCTTGCTACAGATCCCCCACCATGTCCCAGGATTCCCACTCCTCTTTTCTTGATGTACTGGAAAATATTAGGGTTCAACCAAACACCCTAATAATGGGCGACTTCAACTACCCCACCATTAACTGGGAAAACCACTTGTGTACCAACTCCTTAGCTCAACACTTTCTGGAATTCATAAACTCCAATGCCTTGGATCAACTTATCCACACCCCCACCAGGGGCAACAGTATCCTAGACCTAATCATTACCAACATGAGTGACCGGTGTTCCACACCTGAAGTCAACTCCTCTTTGGTCCGATCCGACCATAAGCTAATCACCCTTGATATCCACATCCCGCCTGCACCCCCCCCCCCCCCCATTAAGGAAACCACGGTAAAAAATTTCTCCAAAGCCAATTTCATGCTTCTTAAGACAGAAGTGGTGAACTTCATGACACCCATGCAGATGGACAATACAGTTACAACTGCTGACTCCTACACAAATGCACTCTATAAGCACTTACATGAGTGCATGGATCGCGCTATCCCAAACAGAACCGAGATGCTATCCTCCAAAAAAAGGAAGCCAATCTGGTGGTCTCCTGCAATAAACAAACTGCAACAGATGGAAGAAACTGTTGCAAAAGAGAGTAAAATCCATGAGTGGAGGAGCTCCCAGGTCAGCCTCAGTAAGAAGCTGAGATCCCTTATAAGATCCTCCAAAGCTAGCTACGAAAACAAAATTGCCACTAATTCTAAGGACAACCACAAAGCATTGTATAGCTATATCAAGAATCTCGATGGAAACACCCAGATCTGCTCTGAGTTACAGCACAAAGGCACGAAAATTACAGAACCAACTGATATTGCCAACATCCTGGCAGATAGGTTCACTGCTAACTCTACCCCCACCCCCACCCCCTAAAGGGCCCATATCTATACAGGAAGAATGCAGAGTCCCTGTAATCACAACTACACAGGTAAAAGCTGCACTCTCTAAAGCCAAAAACACAGCATCCATGGGACCGGACAACATCCCAGGCTGCGTTTTACACAAACTTCAGAACAAACTGGCTCCCCACTTAAGCACCATGTTCAATAATAGCCTCGCATCAGGCTTTGTGCCCACTGAATGGTGCACAGCAACAGTTATCCAACTCCACAAAAGGGGAGCCACCACTGATCCCAGAAACTATCGACCTGTTAGCCTGACTAGCCTGGTCTGCAAGGCCATGGAACTCATAAAGACATTGGTAAACTCCAAACTCTGGATCCCACCCAGTTCGGGTTTCTGAAAGGCAGATCATGCCTCCTAAACCTGATCGACTTCTTTGAGGCAGTCACCAAAGCTGTAGATGAGGTTAAGGTGGTTCACACAGCCTATCTTGAACTCGCCAAGACTTTCGACACCATCCCCCATTCTGGAATTATAGCTAAACTCACTAAACTAGGTATAAATCCCTACGTCACAAGATGGGTTGCCAACTGCCTCACTGACAGAACCCACTCTGTGAAAGTTGCAGACTCCAAATCTGACCTCAAAGCAGTGACAAGTGGAGTACCACAGGGTTCCATCCTGGGACCTCTCCTGTTTGGTATATACTTCTCTGAAGTACAAGCTAACACAGAAGGCCTCTGGCTAATGAAGTTCGCAGATGACTGCAAACTAGGAGCCATAGTCAAGTCCTTAAATGATGTGCACATCCTACAGAAGGGCCTTGCTGAGACAGGTGCCTGGTGTCAGAGCCATGGCCTTAAGCTCAATGCCAAAAAGTGCAGTGTCATCCTGTTTGGTAAAAACTCAGTACCCATGAACTACCACATAAGCAGCAATCTACTTAACATGGAATGTGTGATAAGAGACCTTGGGACACAGGTGGACAGTAGTCTCTCCTTTGATAGTCACATCACCACAGTAGTCAGGAAGTCCTTCTACATGGCACACCTCATCATAAAAGGGCTCTCATCCAGAAAAATTAAGTCATTGTTCCCCTCTACTCGACACTCATTAGACCCTTTATAGAGTACAATGCCCCTTATGGAATGTACCTCACAAGACATCTGCAGCAGCTGGAAAGGCCATAGAAGTACCTCACAAAGTGGATTACTGGCCTCAAACAAATGCCCTACACTGACCGCCTCAAAAATCTCCAGCTTTACTCCGTAGCATATCGCCTACTCTGAGGTGATCTCTGCCTAACATATAAAGCTATGTCAAACCCAGAGCTGTTGGGCATGCTACATCTAAAGAAATCCCAATCCCTCCGAGCTACACGCTCTAGGGACCTAAACCGTGTCATCACAATAAGCAGGACATGCTGGAGGGATAAATTCCTGTCCCAGAGACTTCCCATACTCTGGAACAGGCTACCCATGTATGTCAAGCAAAGTTCTTCATTAGCACTCTTCAAGAAAAATCTTGATGAGTGGATGGGAAATAGGAAATACACCCCGGGGATCACTTCTGTGTCTCTGCTCAACAGTGGCACAGGAAAATAACATTCTTGCGTGGCGTAAGCCAGGGAACCTTGTTGGCTAGGCTTACATAAGCCCTTGGGCCGATAGCCTAGTACCTACATATGAACCTATGACTTTGTCTCTGTCTTTAAACTAAACTGCACAGTATATACATCAGAATCTAACATTATACCCTGGAGAGATCTCCAAAGAAATCTTAGAAAATCTACTTTCAATTTTATTCATTCTTTTATTGGGTGACAGTGGCACAGCTGATACTGTTGTCACCTCACAGCAAGAGGTTCACTGGTTTGATTCTTGGCTATGGTGCCTTTTGTGTGGAGTCTGTATGCCTTCCCTATGTTCATGTGGGTTTCCTCTGAGTGCTCAATTTTCCTCCCACATTCCAAACAAATGCAGTAGGTGGGCTGTACACCCTAAACTGGCCATAGGTGTGAGTTTGTGTATGAGTATGTGGTATGGAAAAATAGCCACTGCAGGCCTGGCAACCTGGTGGTGTGAACCTTGGCTCTAAATGATTGTCATTGTTAAAGTGACACCTTGACCCATGGGCAAAAAAGGGAAAAGGGGTTGTGGATGGATGGATTTTATTGATTTTGAAATTTTGCTAATAAAGATTTAAATTTAGTGTCTGTATTATTTCTGTTTTTAGTTTTCATTTTAATTTTCTTTTTCAGTTTTCAAATAAACTTAGAAACCACAATTACATTGGTTTTCATTTTGTTAATAAAGATTTAAATTTAGTGTATGTATTATTTCTGTTTTTATTTTTCACTTTAATTTTCTTTTTCAGTTTTCAAATAAACTTAGAAATCACATTTACATTGGTTTTCTATTGAATATGGGGCTAAGGAAATATATTTCTGGAGAGCTGGAGGTTGGGGAAGTATTGGGAATTCAAACAACTTAATGCAAAAATATTAAATATAGAAGAAATTAATTAATTTAGAAACACAGATATTAGTACAGATAAAAATAGCACATATGGTTAAAATAACAATAATTGGTGTCTAAATAATGAGAAATCATATGTGCTTATTAAATGGTGAACACATATTCCTGATGCTCTGGTAAGTTATATTCATCTGTGATAAATTATAAAACCTAAAATAAGATCTAACAATACCACCAATATTTCCTGATTTCCTTATTTATTGTAAATGTGCACTATTATGAGCTTGCTTTACTACTAAGGTAATATCATTAATTATTTTTCATATATTAACACTCCCCTTGTGTTTCATAATTTTTGTTAAATGAATACTTGAATTAAGTGCAGCTTGTAAAATGGAAGACTGGATATCTAATCTATCAGATTATATACAAAGATGTGAAGCATTTATTAGAACACAACTACAAAAGCAGTGTTGGGTGTAGCATATATCAAACATTGTTACAGCTTGTATAACTTAATTAAGGGCATAAATAAGAAATTATAAGATAAAAACAAGATTCTGTGAGTTATATTATTTCAAGGAAAACACCACCTTAGAACTAAAAAAGTATGTTTTTTCACCGTCTTTGTTTTCTGAGCTACTTTAACATGTCAAAATCCCTCTGACTGCTTATTTTCGAATTTTAATATGTTATCTCCAAATGCTGCCAATGGGGCTTGACATGTGAACACAATCTTATTTTTCTTCAAGCCTCTCTTTCCCATAATCCATTTCAAATCTGCTTTATATGAGTTATAGCAGACATAAGGAACTAGTGGTGTATTCCCATGTCATTGACATATAATGGGATTAGTGTCAGTCACTGTTATCTTATATAACTTCTGTAATTTTATTCCTTGAATGACCTTGATTTGTGTGTGTCTCAGAGTTTATTTTATAGTATACTAAAGAGTTATACAGCTGCTTCAAAAATGTAGATAAATTACAAGCCTTTGTTCAAAGTATCTTTTTGTAGTTCGGGATGAATTGACAGTCACCCCCCCCCCCATACACACACACACACACACACACACACACACACACACACACACACACACACACACTCACACACACACACACACACTCTTAGGTAAATGTGTTGCTACTTTGCAACAATTGCAAGAAAAACATTTTCTGACTTTTCATAGATTCAAAGGTAGGTACTAGGCTATTGGCTCTAGGGCCTATATAAGCCTAGCCACAAAGGTACCCTGGCTTTTGCCACCCAAGAAAATGTTTTTCCTCTGCCCCTGTCAAGCAGAGCCACAGACGTGATCCCCATGGTGAATTTCCTATCTCCCATCCAATCATCAAGATTTTCTTGAAGAGTGCTAATGAGGAGTTTTGTTTGATATAGATAGGTAGTTTGTTCCAGAGTATGGGAAGTCTCTGGGACAGGAATCTATCCCTCCAGCATGTTCCATTTATTGTGGTGACAAGATTTAGGTCCCTAGAGCATGTAGCTCGGAGGGATTGGGATTTCTTTAAGTGGAGCATGTCCAACAGCTCTGGGTTTGACATAGCAATGTATGTTAGGTAGAGATGACCTCTGAGTAGGCGATATGCGACGGACTAAAGCTGGAGTTTTTTTAGACGGTCTGCATAGTGCATCTGTTTGAGGCTGGTAATCCTCTTTCTGAGGTATTTCTGTGGCCTTTCTAGTTGTTGTAGATGTCTTGTGAGGTACATACCAAAAGGGGCATTGTACTCTATAATGGGTCTAATGAGTGACGTGTAGAGGGGAACAATGACCTCTTTTTTTCTGGATGAGAAACCTTTTGTGATGAGATGTGCCACGTAGAAGGATTTCCTGACTACTGTGGTGATGTGATTATCAAAGGAAAGACTACTGTCCACCTGTGTCCCAAGGTCTCTTATCACACTTTCTCTAAATATCACAGATATCTTTGATACTACATTTAAGTCATGTTAAAATGTAAAGTAGCATAAACAACAAACATTTAAAGTTTAAAGCTTAGCATTTTAACACTGTGATGCTGCTTTTGTAAATTTGTCAAAAGAGGTGACAACTGCCTTTGAATCATCGACTCATCTAATTGTTCTGTTTTGCTTTGAAAGGCAAGGCTACTTTGGAAGTAGCTGTAAATCAGTATAAGTTTTCCTCCGCTCTGCAATAAAGACAGTGGAAAAGTTTCCCACCTCTCTCGCTCTCTTTTTTATACACTAGCTGCTGAGCTCCTGACGTCACCAGGACTAATTACCCATGTAAGATTGACAGAAGTACCTGACTACACATTTCTCTGTGGCTGTGGTATGTCATACAGGTGTAGACAAATTCCTTTGCCAATTGTATGACAAGTTAAGCTTTAAAAAAGTGTGTGGTCTTTCTCTTCCTTTGATTCCAAGGCAAGGAAATGAAATTTTCATAAAATACAAGCAGGTTTCTGATACCTGCATAATACTGGAACTATATTGTAGGAAGAAAGTTTAGTTAAATTGTAAGAGAAGGTGGAATTTTCCTTTACTAAGCTATGTTTTCTTGTCTACTGCATGAACAATTAGAAACCATTTGAAAAAAAGCTTATTTGCATCAAAGTAAGCCAAACAAGTCTACAAAGTCCATATAGCCAATTGCATATTGTCAATAAATTCCTTTTCTGGCTTTTTTTATTGAAGTTCCCCATCATCACTTCAAAGACTGTGCAAGTTAAGTGTACTTTATTATCCTGCAGATAATTAATTTCAGACTTCAAAGTTAACTGCTTGATTTGTGGTGGATAACACTACTGTTTTATCTTGCAGAGAAATGCTTAGCCTCGCCAAATAGCTAAAAACTGCTTTATATTTTTTGTTTGAGCCATATGATAATAAATGGCTTTCTTCTACTACATTGCATATTTCTGGTTACTTTGTATTTTATATGTCATTTTGACCACATCCTTTTTATTGTCTGTTGATTATCTAACAAACTTCCAAATGTATCTTTTCTATATACCCTACCATATTATCTATTTGTCATCATCATCATCATCAACAACCCCTCTTTTTACCTATTTTCTACATGGGGTCAGGGAGTCATGTCACTTTTCACCATCTCTTCCTATTCATTGCCACTCTCCTCCCTTCTTTGACAGTCATGCCTGACTACCACAGGTCGTCTCTCACACAATCCATCCACCTCTTTGCTGGACACATCCTTGTTTCATCTTGCCTTCTTCCTGTCAGTCCAAAATCATCTTTGCCAGATTGTCTTGTGCTTTTCTGCATGTGCCAGGACCACCATAAGCTAGTCTCTTTGACCTTTTCTGCAATTGGAGTTACCATGGCTTCTGCTCTTATGTCCTCATGTCCTCATCTGTCCCACAGTGGGCATCCTACCATCTGTCTCAAGCACTTCATCTCCATCACCTTTATCTTCCTCAACTGTTCTACTTTACTGCTCAGGTTTCTGTAACAAATAATAGTAATGGTCGCATCACTGTTTTGTAGATCTTATTTTTCATCTTCTTTGGCATTTTTCTGTCATACACTCTGTGCCAGTTGGTACCGTTAGCCCATTCCACTGGTTTCCCTTAGAGTCACAGATTGTTACTAGGCTAATGATCCATGGGGCCTTTTTAAGCCTAGCCAAGTTTTCCTGAAAGAATAATGATGTCCTGTATCCAAAAGGGATATTGAGGGTCAAGCATTTATAAGCTACCTCTATCCATAAGGGACATGGGTGTCAGACCTGGTGTAAATTTTCAATTCCCCATCCAGTGGTCTAGGTTGTGCTTAAATTGGGTAATAGACAAACTTACTTTCACATGGATGAGAGGAATTTTCTGGTGCACACAGCCATCTCTCCAGCATGTTCTGTTTAAGTCACACACAAAATTCAGGTCTGTAGACCTTGAATTTCTGGTACTGTTTGACTTACAAATATGCAGAAGATTCATAAATGTGGGGTTTGTGCATGCCTTGTAAGCCAGGCATTGATCATCCTGTAGTAATCTATAGAAGGCTGAATAGAGCAAACATGGTTTTAAGGTGCTCTGGATATGGCAAGTTTGTTTTGCCTTGTTTTTTGTCTTGTAAAAAACCTCTGAGTTTGCTGTAATTGCTGCATATGCCTGTTCAAGTACATAGCAAAGGAGCATTGTTCTCTTTGATTGGTCTGAAAAGGGTAGAGTACAGTGGGATAATGAGCTCTTTGGACCTAGATGCAAATCCCTTACTTGTAAGTTGTGCAACATAAAAGGATTACCTCACCAATCAGACCATTTGGTGTTTGAAGGAGAGGCTACTCTCTGCATGAGTACCCAGATTCCTGACCACTAGTTTGACTCCTAGGGGCATATTATTAATATAGTAGTTAGCTGAGGTGGTTGACTTCCCAGTGAGCACAATTATGAATTTCTTAGTCTAGTTTAAGACCATGGCTTTGGCACTATTTGGTAGTCAGAGAAGCTTTCCTAAAGAATGCTAGTGTCTGCAGGAGAGTCGATGATAACCTCCAGCTTGCAATCGTCTGCATACTCAGTCAGACATAAACCTTCAGAGCTTGCTTCCACTTCAGAGTAATAGATGCCTAAAAGGATCAGGCCCAGTACTGAGCCCTGAGGGGGCTCTGCTAGTGACTGGCCTCTTGGTATAGGTGTACTCACCTATTTTGACCTCCTGGATCTTATCAGTGAGCCAGTTGGCTATCCAGTGGGTGATAAAAGGTTTTATACCCAATTTAGTGACCTTGTCTGGAATGGCTGAATGTGGCATTGTATCAAAAGCATTGGCCAGGTTGAGGTAAGCTGTGTGCACATTCTTACTCTCATCCATTCCTTTGGTGACCCTCTCAGAGATGTCCACTAGATATAATAGGTATGAACTTCCTTAAAGAAAGCCAGCCTGTGATGGGTCTAGTGTTTGCAGGTTTCCTATGAGCTCATTTATCATGTCTGTGACAATTCTTGCCATGACCTTGCATATGAGGTTGGTCAGATTTATGGGCCTGTAGTTACCCGGATCGGTGGTTGGATCTAGTGCTTTGTGTAGGGGAATGACAGTAGCCATCTTCCATTCCTTGAGCACAAAACCTGTCTGTAGACTCGAGTTGAAAAGTGATTTAAGTGGACTAGAGAGGTCATATTTCATGCTAATTAGTATTCATCCCTGTGATGTTATTGGGGCCCAACAGTGCAGTGTGTTTGGCCTTGGAAAGTGCATTGAACATCTGTTCCCTAGTAATGTTTGGGAGGATTGTGGTATGCATCATTTCCTTTGGAATATTAAGGAAGGGGAATTTGAGCTGAACCTGTCAGCCAAAATGTTGGCAATGGCCTCCAGTTCAGTTTGAGTTATTCCATTTACAATATGTTCTGAGTACTGTTGCATATTTCTCCTGAAGTTATGGACATAGCTGTTGAAAATTTTCGGGTTGTCCTTTGCTTGAGAAGCTTTTTTTTTCAAATTTAGCCTTTGAAATATTAATTAACCCTCTTGCTAGAGACTATTTAGAGTGATCAAATGTTGTTTAGTATGTCAGGCTTTGTTCCTCCTATGTCTTGACAAGATTGTTTTTTCTTTTGTTGTATAAAGGATATTTTGATTCCATCAGGGCATGTCTTTTGAGTTTATCTTATTATTAATATGAATGGGCACAGCTATTGATATGGCCATACAGGGATTTTGTAAATACCTCAACCTGTGCTTTCGTGTTTAATGAGTTTGGGGGTGCTTGGCATTTAGCCAAGGTGTCACTTAGTAGAGAGAGAGAGGTTAGCTTTGGAACAGTCCCTAATGGTTTTTGGTTTCACTGCATCCCCAGATTCAATTTTCATGTCAAGCAATACAGCCTTATGGTCAGTTCTGATGAGCAAGGACACTACATCAGGTGAGGAACATCCCTCCTCCATGTTTGTGAGTAAAAGGTCAAGGATGTTTGTACCCCTGGTATGAGAGTGGACCAACTCTTCCAGGACTTTG
Organism: Protopterus annectens; assembly: GCF_019279795.1. Classification (NCBI taxonomy): domain Eukaryota; kingdom Metazoa; phylum Chordata; order Ceratodontiformes; family Protopteridae; genus Protopterus; species Protopterus annectens. The sequence goes on along the minus strand of NC_056728.1, from coordinate 162,922,463 downwards.
ATATTAACAAAGTTTAGGTATTATTGGTCTTGTGCATCAGAAGAGGTATAGGATTCACAATTTGTGGAAGGGTAGTTGAGATCCCCATGAAGATTGTATTAGGTTGAATGGTGAGGGATGATAATACATTGAGCTAGGTAGCATGGATTTCCTCAGACATGTAGGGGGACCTATAGGTTGCAAGTATATTATACAAGACCCTGTTTATGGTGAGTTGTACATGTATGAGTTCCAATGGGTCATACACTTTAATTAGTCTGGATGTGAGGCTGTTTTCAATATAGACTGAGACTCGTCTTGTAAAAGGCATTATAACCTTGCACTGCTGGGGTACTCTCCATGACTTTAAATCACATCTCTCTTACTACATAGATATCTACGGTCTCACTTCTAGCATTGAGTAGTACCAGCTTCATATATTCCTTTGTAGGTTCTAACTCAATTTTCAGCTTCTTCTGATTTCCCCCATTTACTGCCATTACAACTATCATATCTGTATTCGGTTTCATCCCATTTGCCTTCAGTTTTGCATTCCATTCCTGTACTATTTGTTGAACTTCTTGTTCAGAGTCTGCCTGTAATGCCACGTCATCTGCATAAAACGACTTTGTTAACCTGTCCTCTCTGACCTGTATGCTAATGTAGTCCATCACCATTATGAACAGTAGTGGGGTCAGAGCTGAAACCTGATACATCCCTCCTCCCACCGGGAAGCCCTCTGTAAGACTGAACACTGCTTGAACTTGAGTCATTGGTTCCTTGTAAACAGCTTGCACTAATTCTACCAATGTTTCTTGGACTTTGAACCACCACCAGACTGCCCAATCAGCTTTTCTGGGACAGTGTCATATGCTTTCTCCAAGTCTAGGAATGTCCAGTTGGACTGTCTTACTTCTAGCTTCGTCTCAACTATCTGTCTCATTGCTAACTTTGGGTCACTTGTGCTGCATCCTGATCTGAATCCAGACTACTCATTTTCCATCTTACTTTCTACTTCTCTGCATATTCGTTTAGCAGTCACCTTCTCCAAAACTTTCATGCAGTGTGACAGGAATTTGATATGTATATACTGGCCACAGTTGTGAATGTCCCCTTTGTTCTTGAACACTGACACTAGAATGCCTATTCTACAATCATCTGAGATATGTATTTCACTACATAATGCTATGAGTATCCTCAGGAGGCTTTTCTCCCCTATTTCACCCAACATCTTGATCATCTCTGCTGTGACCTCATCTGAGCCTACTGCTATCCATGACTTCATTTCCTTTGTGCTGTTCTTACTTCTTTTAGGGTGGATTCCTCCTCTTCTCTCACCATAGGCTGTGTTTGGGGCAGTACAGCTTCAGTGGGGGGTTTTCGTTCAGAAGTTGCACTTCCATCTACAATCAGTGTCCTGCAGACTGGTGTGCAGGTTACCTTTCTACTTATCTCTCTCTGTCTTGTTACCTGATAGTATTTTTGTAGCACCCACTGAGTCACTTTCCAGAGTAGGTACAGGGCCTCTGATGCCTTGTTCTTTGCCATTGCCACTTCTTTGTTAGCCCACCAGCATTCCTTCCTAGCCTCGTCAGTCTTTTCTGTCACTTTTTCCTGTAGTCCTTTCTTTTGCTAAAAATCTGGACTTCTACATTCCACCACAAATTTCCTCTATATACCTTATTTCTATACCTGGCTTCACCACATATCTGTTCTGTAGTCCTCACGCATGCTGTTTTGAGGTGCTAAATTTCTTCTTCAGCTCCACAACTCTTCTTCTGATGTGCTAGAGCTCTGAGTAATTCATTGAACTGTTGAGCTTTCTCTCCAGTAAATTTCCAGGTCTTCAGCCTGGTCTCTGTTGACCTTAGAGCTTTCTCTGTCCACTATTTGAAGCTGATTGTGGCAACCAGGGGATTATTCTGTGGGACAATTGTTTCACTGTGGATGACTTTGCGTGTGATTCTACCCCAGTGCCCTTTCCTTACTAGGTGGAATTCTAACTGAGTTGCATGTTGGCCATTTTTCTATGTGATCTTGTGACTGTCTCTCTTTCTGAAACATGATGGCTACCATTAAGCCATTTGCCAGACAGAAGTCTAAAATGGCCTTTCCTTCTGTAATCCTGTTGCTCCACCTATGTGAACCCAGGGAGTCCTCATATCCTGTTCTGTCTGTCCTGATATGTGCATTCAGGTCACCCATTATCAACACCAATTCCTGTAGTCCTGCTTTATCTTGTAGGTTCTGTAACTGCTGTCTGAATGTAGACTTTTCCTCACTATCACAATTATGCTGTACAGCATAGGCTGAGATTATTAATACTGTTCTATCATTACACTGGCGTCTGATTGCCATGGATCTGCCACTAATTTTGATGACATCCCTCACTGTCTTCTGAAGCCTCTCCCTCATCACAATTCCCACAGCATTTCTAGCCAGTCCTTCTCCTGAGTAGTATACTCTAGATCTGAAGCCAGTTGGCTTTGCTGCACTGTTCTTCCACCTTGTCTCCTGGATACATAGGATGCTCATCCTCCTCCTTACCATCATGTCATGAGTTTGGCAGGTTGATTGATTTTACATCCGGCTTTGCTCAGCTCAACAGAGCTATCCCAGGTAACCCAAGCTGGGCAACTGGACACCGGCCAGCCAGTAGCTTATTGATCCAGGGCTACTGGGCTTTATGGCAGGCACATACACCCCTTCCATCATTAGCATGTGTCCCTGGTGTAGGTTGGAGTAGACTGAGTTCTCAACCCACTTATCAGCAAATACCCATGCCCATTTTGGCAACATGACAAGATCACGTACAGACATATTTTTACACTGTTGAGTGGCTAGGCATGCCACAGCACACAGTCTGTGATGCATATTCTCCCACTTTGAGGATACTGCATACCACATTAGATGCCCAAAGTGGTTGGTCTTCCCTCTATAGAGCACCATATAGAGTCTATGCTGCTGCCCACAGCTCCATTCTTAGGTACATTTGAGAAATAAACACTTGGCATGTTTTTCAGATATAGGAGAAACCGCACAGAGAAACAGAGAGAACATGTCAATTTCAAATAGGCATTGGTCAGTGATCAGGATCCAGCCTTGTACCTTGTGCATTATGCCATCTGGTCACTTCCAGTTATCTGTTTTACCTCTGACACATTTGTCTATCCACTCTGCATTTCAGTCTTTACAATTTATAACCACAACTATCTTCCAAACTCAAAATGCCAATTTATAACCTCTCAAATCATTCCTTAGCATGTTGTCTTACTATTTTGTCTTTCACTTTAGCCTTCAGTGTATTCATAGGTTCATAGGTTCATAGGTTTATACTAGGCTATCTGCCCAAGGGCATTTGTAAGCCTAGCCCATAGTTATGTGGCTTTCACCACCCCTTTAGTTTGAATAAAACTATGCCTATTATTTTGCTGTGCCTCTGTCAAGCAGTGACACTGAAGTAATCCCTGGGGTATATCTGCGATCTCCCATCCATTGGTCAAGATTCCTCTTGAACAAGGCCAGCGAGGTGCTCTGCCTCACATTATATTCATTGCAGAATCTTTGCCTCTTTTTCATCCATGTCAGTAACCCTCCAACTGTACTCAGGCCCACTGCTAGCAGATAAGAATACACAATCTACTGACTGACACCAGCAATAAGCTCACTGCTGTTACTAGGAAACCATTTCTATTGCAATTCATACTCCTGCAGAAGTCACCAAGCCCGTCCCAAAAATTAAGGATCTTCTCTCAAAAATTCATCATCTACTAAAACACATACAGTCAGGAAATATTCACTCAGACCAGGACCACCTCAACTCATCAACTCAATTACAAGACCCAACCATATATCATATCAGAAATAAAGAATTTAAATGTGTTTGCCGTAATGCATTCAGTCTTGATAATAAATGGACCAGTCTTGAAGCATATATCCATATCTTGCCATATCAGAAACCTGGTTGAAGGATGATTACTACCCCTCTACTTTTATACTGGACAACTACCCTCTGTCTATCTATCTATCTATATGTATGTATCAGGTGGTGGTGCTTCAATTATAATCAAAAGAAATTCCAAAATTACAGTTGTGGATTGGTTGATTGCACTAATTGTCATACTATGGATGACAAGAGTCCCAACTGAGTACTGTCTCACATCACATTAAGTGGGCTTACTCACATGTGGAATGCCACAGTTTACATCTCCCCATCCTTCTCTGTGTCTGTGTGACAGGCCCCAGTGGCCTAATGGATAAGGCATTGGCCTCCTAAACCAGGGATTGTGGGTTCGAGTCCCATCTGGGGTGATATAATCTTGATACAAGTGAAGGTTTTAAGTGTTATGAGGGCGGCCTAATGGTTAAGGTGTTTCCCTTACAAACACAAGGTGCAGGGTTTAAGTCTCTGAAGGGATAATTGGCTAGGCTTAAAATGGCTCACAAGGGCAGTTAGCTTAGTACTAACCTATGAACCTATATATGACATATTAGTTATTCTTGGTTGCAGCAATTTAGTCCCACTCCTACTCAAACTAATACAAGAACTGTCTCTAGCTCTGCACTTGACCTAATAATAACCAATATACAAAATAAGTGTCTTCACACTGAAATACTGCCCAGTGCTCTGAGTGACCACTCACCCTGTTAAATCCATTTGGTCATTCAAAACATATAAAATCTCTCCTCAAATAATTGAAGGAAAACCTGTATGCCAAGCCTGAACCCACCTCTGCTTTAGAATTTTTCAACACAAAACTGATCACAATTCCGGATATATCATCCCCCCTACAAAAGGAAGACTTAAATCATAGTACTGCCAATGTATTTAAGTGGTTATTAACATCATAATATTCAGTGTGTCAGAACTGAAATATAGAGCTACACCATTTTTTTTTTAGTTTAAGGCAAGAGACAAGAGTGGAAGGTGGAAGGGCAGTGCAGCAAAGCCACCCTCTGCCTCCAGGCCCTGTACCTTGGAAAGAGTAAACAAGTTAGTCTAGAGATATTTGGTTTTGAAAAGAAATAGAATTCTTATTAGGAACATTCAACAACTCCTTAGCTACCAAATGTAGCTATATTGGATCTCTCCACAGTAGCTAATCATTGTGTTCTCTTTGTGCAGTCCACCATAACCAACATAACTAAATCCTTTCTAACAATTTACTCCTCCACCAATGAAGAACAAGGACCTTAATCCCCTGATCTAGACCATCTAGCCTATTTTGCAGCAATCTTACACTGCTCCGAAATTTCATTAAAACAAATCAGCTCGCTACTTTTCAAACTCAGTAGTTCAAGATCTAAATCCAGTAATCTACATCCTGTCTTCCTAATGCCTGTAGCTGAAAAAATTGCTTAACCCCTTGCTCATATCTTTAACCTCTCTCTTACCTCAGGCACCATTTCACCAACATTCAAGCATGCAGTTATAATCCCTCTACCTAAAAAAGACTTCTAATGGGCTGAAGGACTATTGACCTGTGCCCTATTACTAAAATATTGGAAAACTTTTATATAGACAATTACTTAAGCATATTAACAGCTATGGCCTGTTATGTGATGCACAGTATGGCTTTCACAATACCTTTAGTACCTTTGCTGCACTGGTAATGTCCACTGATACTATATCTTGCAACCTGAATGAAGGACTTATTACTGCAAGTCTCTTTGTTGCCATGGCAATGGCTTTTGAAATGGTCAACTATACCCTTCTTCTTAGCAAACTCAAATGACTCAGCTTTGAAGGTAATACTATTTGATGGTTTCACAGTTATCAGAGACAGAACCTTCAAGCTCCATTGCAATGTCTCATCCTCTGCAGCTGATAAACTTAATATAAGTATACCACAAGGGTCTGTGCTAGGTTCTCTTCTGTCTCTTTGTTAATGATCTCTCACTAGAATTACCATAGCTTAAATTAATATGCAGATGATATTTTGCCCCTGCAGTCTAGTACTAGCCACTCTGACCCACAAACCAAGTTACTGGAAATTTCAATAAGTTATGCCACTGATCCACTACTAATTAACCCAAAGAAAACCAATGTCATGGTCTTTACGTCAGCCAAGAATGTACCCACTCTCCTCCTATTGTGTTAACAGATCTTAACAGGAACTGAATACCTAATGTCACTGAAGAGGTACCGAGGCCTAATACTTGACTCTACCATTACTGTGCCCCCACACACAGGTTTTGTAGCTAATAAAAGTCATATCACAATTAAAACTGTACTACAAGATCATTCACTTCCGTTCACACACTGCTGACAGGGACACTGCTAAAAATATTTTAATATACAAATTTGAATATGGCCTTCCTTTTCTCATGTATTTATTCAGCCCACAATATTCACAGAATGCAGACTGCTAAGAAAAAGATCTGTAGATTCATTCTATTGGCTGACTTACAGATGCACTACTGCAATTTACTTAAAATTCAATTGGTTTTCTATGCCTTGTAGTGCCTCTTTTCGTCTAAGTACTCTGATTTACAATATGCTAAAACATGGTCACTGCCCCTCTTAAAGAGTGAAACTACCCTCACAAGACAACCCTTTTTCACTCTGAAGTACACAGGACAACAGTTTCACTCTAGTATGCCCTCCATTTAAAACTGTTGTATGTGAGACAGCCTTCTGTAGGCTATGACCTGCTACCTGGCACTACCTGCCTTAAGGATGTACGTTTTGTAACATATGAAGTATTACAATTGTTTTGTTGATGGCATATTCTTTGTTTGGCAAGGGTCTACTGATTTGCTCGAATAATTTGTTTTCTATTTACAGAATACTGCATCTTGAAATGTAGCATGCACTACTCAGATAGTAGTATAGATTTTTTGGCTGTATCTGTTAATAGAAATATGTGGGGTAACTTATCTACAAGTATGTATAGGAAACCATGCTAAAAGTATAACATCTTGCACAAAACAAGCATGCATCCTAGGCACATCCCTAGAAATGTGCTGAAGAATCAGGTATTTAGGGTTATGAGGCTACACACTGAAGCAGCTTCTTTAGAGAAAGCCTTAGATACCCTCCGGATTGAGTTTCTAGATAGAGGTTATAGAATAGGAGACAGAGAATGAGCTATAGAAGAGGCCAGAGGTGATAGGAATTCTAAGATTAAACCCTGTTTCTCTGAAAATACAACTCAGTTGTCAAATAGCAGTGAGCTATGTGCTAGTGCAAATAATAGGGTTACTTTAACCTTTCCTAGTAATATTAATGTATTATGTAATATCATTAAGACAAACTGGCCTATACTCATGACAGATCCAAATTTAAGCAAAGTACTAGGGTCTTCTCCTAAGTTTGCATTTAAGAATAACAAAACATTGAAACAACAGCTTTGTTATAAGCAGACATCACTTAGAAGGGTGTATTCAGAATGTAGATGTACCTGTGCAGGTAGAACATACAGTGCATGTAAGCATATTTGCACAGTTACATCTATTACTCACCCTAGAATGTGCAGGAAGATTGAATTTCACTTTTATGCTGATTGTACTGATAAAAATATAGTGTACCTGGCCAAGTGTGTTCAGCGTGAGGGCTTTTATGTTGCTAAGACCAACCGTACCATTAAGGAAAGAATACTCGGACATATTAATGATATGCATAATAAGAAACCTAGTAATGCACTAGCAAAGCATGTAGTTGGAAATGGTGACACCCACCACTTTAAATTTTTAATATTGAATAAAATTGACTATGGTCTACGAGAAGGGGATATAGTAAATGAAACTGAATATGCTGAGCTATGCTGGATTTTGGACCTGAGAGCTAATTTGCACCCAGGTCTTAATAATTCTGTGTCTTTAAAACCAGCACTTCAGAAAAGGGGCTTGCATCACT